>NW_027105402.1:1000669-1005362 GCF_000696795.3 Halyomorpha halys | reverse complement strand
ATATATATATATATGCACTGCATGAAAAAGAAAAAATAACTACTGTAGTGACAAGATTTTAAAAGTTTGACCACTGTTGCTCTGATGGTTTAAACTAGGAAGCAATGTTTTACCCAAGAATGCCAGTTTTAATACATTGATTTTAAATATTTTACTTGCTATCAATTTAACAATATACTAATGAGCTAATACAATGATATACTAATAGTATAATATTCCTTCTAATGTACCTATTTAACCTGTTGAAATCACAGACGTATTAAATAAAGTGAAATGTTCTTCTAAAACAGATTTTTGTATAGTTATCTGGGTAATTTATATTTCACAAGTTAGTCGTTATGTCGTCATAAAAATACATATCCATTTTTAATAATCCACAACTCAAGTCTTAAAAATCCAATGAATTACTTGAAGTTAAAAAAATTCTGTAAAAAAAATTAAAGTAACTTTTACAGAAGCAACAAATGTCATATGGCTTTCAAAACCTTGAATCAAGAAGCCATTCCTGAAGACTTCAATTCCGATATTTTAGATGATAGAAATAATTCCTTGCATAGCATTATAAAAAATGTTTTAATATTATCTTGATCCTGGGCAAAATCCTTGAAAAACTTATTTTGAAACGCCAATACCCCATCCTGGATTCCAATCATATAATCCCTGATCACCAGTTTGGATTTCGAACATCTCACTCTACTATCCAGCAATGTCATCGTGTAGTGGACGTAGTCTCCGTCTTCTTTGGAGCGCGGAATGTACTGCGCGGGAGTCTTTTTCGATGTAGAACAGGCTTTTGATCGAGTCTGGCACCCGGGACTGCTTTACAAACTCCGTAAATTCCTACCTCCTACATACTTTCTCATCATTCGTTCCTTTCTCATTGATAGATTTTTCCAAGTAAACCACATTGGTTCCTATTCATCCCTCCAGTCTCAGTCCGCAGGTGTTCCTCAAGGTAGTATCCTTGGTCTCATCCTCTACACCGTCTATACAGCTGACATTCCAACCAATCCTAACACTATCCTCACCACGTATGCCGATGGCACATGTGTGCTCGCTGTTAATTAATTGTATCCCAAAATCTCCAATCCCATATCACATAAAGATAAATTCCAACAAATCCCATCAAATCACCTTTACCCTTCGTCGTAAACCTACTGACTGCCCTACAGTTTCATTTAATGATGTTACTCTTACCCCTGTCGAACAGATCTGCTACCTTGGACTACATTTGGACAAACGACTGAAAACACAGGAAATTGCACGTCGATTTCGACTATTACAGCACTTACTAGACAAACGGTCTAAACTTCCAACACATTACAAAAGACTGATCTACATGACTGTAATAAGGCCAATCTGGACATATGGAGTTGAGCTTTAGGGCTCCACTAAACCTTCGAATTCCTCTCGTATTCAATCCAAAATCCTCAATGCTCCTTACTTTGTCACAAATAAAATCATACATAAAGACCTTAATGTTCCCTATGGAACCGATCTAGCCCGAACCAGATATCACTCCTTCCATTATAAACTCTCTAACCACTCATATCCCCTAGTTTCTAATCTTGCATCCTCTTCCATTCCTGACAATCCTCCGAGGCACCTGAAAAGAAGATGGCCACGAGACCAGCTAATGTAAAATGTCATTAGAATGCAACCAATGGGTAGTTTCTCTACACGCCTGTAACACTCCAATTTAACTTAGATCAGATTTACTAAATGTATTATAATGTACAGTTGTAAATTGCAATAAATAAATATTAAAATATATATATATATATATATTATCTTTCATAGCTGTTGTTAACCTTCATTGTTTCTATTTTTAGCACTGGTCACGGTGGTCATTCTGCACTGATATTCTGGAAAACATGTTTTCAATCAATCAATTCAAATAAATTTTAGTTTAGAATTTAATAGAAGTTCTGGCAGTGATCAGATGCTCCATTCAAGTTGAGTATTTGCGGGTTTAGCGCACTTGCTCAGCCTCCACTGGCTCATTACCAGTGACTCGGTGAGAGAGATGCACTGGGATCTCAAAGAGTCCAGGTCTACCCCTCATACGTGGGGGATGGAGTGGACTCAGGGATCCTCAAGTCAATAGTATAAATATTGTATATAAGAATTTAAATGTGACTAGTGATTATTTTATATTTTATTTATTTTTATCATTATTTTATTTTATTTTACTTTTTTTTTCATATATATAGTTTGATTATGTGTCATTTTCTTTATCCTTCTGTTGGTATACATTTAGAGAGAGGTTTTATTAATTTTTATGTACTTTTTTATTTATTTTTTTTTTTTATTCTTACTTTAGTATGAATGTGATCAGTTATCATATTACCTATTGCCCAGCAACGTAGTGGTAGATTGTAATATTTATCAATATATAAAGTTTTGAAAAAAAAGGCTATAAGTTTTTGTTTTCATTAATTCAGATGAGATCACTGAATGTTATAGTGAATAGAAGCAAGTGTATTTCTACTGAGCTAAATTTAGAGCTCATTAACTCTTTCAGCACTAACAGGGAGTACAATATATATTGAAAGAATATCGAACCAATTTAGTTGGATCTAAATGGCCAAGAAATGATTTCCAATAATGAAATAATTATTTTTTTTCTGCTATGATAAATAATTCATTTAAATAATAAACCATTGTGCAATGAAAAGCAAGTTTTTTTTAAATTAGTCTGTGTTGTAATCATACCACAAATAAGGTTTTAAAATTTATTTTGTTATAGTACTCTCTCTCGATGCAAATTATAAGACATCACAACGCTAAGATTTATCGTAGTAGGCAGTTTTTGCAAACGTTATTGACAACAATCACATTGTTACCGTATCACGTATCTTGCCGAATGATATGCTATACCGAGATGTATATATATATCGGTTTGTAGTGAACTAAACTATAAACGGAAAAAGTATCCAAGGGCAATATTGTCTTCATGAATAATAAAGAAATTACAGTTTTGAAATGAACAAGGATTAATTTAAATTTAGAGTAGGGTTGTAAATGAAAGTTTAGTGATGATCGCACTACTAATTTACACTAGATGTAAAGCAGCGTTTTTCATTTATTAGTAATTTTTAAACTGTTGATATAAGATGTTCTGTGTTAGCTTAATTTTGAGTGATCCTGTTTGAAGTTTATCGGAATTTTAGAAATTACAGTTTCTATGTTTGAAATCTTCCAATTATGGCCTACTATACTTTACTTTTTTTTTATTTGGTCTCGTTGTGGAATTGACATACTAAAATTATTTCAATAGCTAAGTAAAGGCTTGTGCAGACTTAAATTTTCAACTTATTATGGATTAAATGTTTCCGAAACTTCAAATATTTTGAAGATGCTTCTTCATTATGGAAAATATTGAAAATCAAATTTATATAAAAACTATTTTCATCACTTAAAACGTTATTAGATTAGTAATTATTAATTAGTATCTAGTTCAAAAAAATATTTATAACTTAAGAAATGCAAGCGATAATATAAGTCAACTCAATAACCATTAGTAACAAGTTGTTACCTTAGAGTTGTGATGTAGAAAATTCTGCTTGACCTGTAGCGGGCGTTGGTTCCGGAACCTTGAAGCAAAGACAAACAGAGGAAGCATACCAAGTTTAATTATGAACTGGAGCATTAATAACTAATGAAACTTTGTGGGGCAGACCACCATCATGTGTTTATTGTGCAGCTTTGTACTGTCAGTGTGTTCTCTGTTCACAAAGCGGCTCCCCTCCATTAATAAATATTTTCTTTCAAGTACACACTTATCTCTAAAATTATGTTTACTTTTACTGGCGTCGGATCATTGCCGAATAAAATATTTAGATCATATATATGGATCAGTCCTCACTATTTTTATATCAACTGTGGAAACAATAATACAGTTCAAAAACATTGGGGGTGAGAATGTAGTTAGTCAAAATTTTGAAAACTATTGGAATTTTATACAAAATGCTCTTTTGTTTTTGTATATCACTATAATTTCATAACGTTCACCTATAATGTTAAGAAATTTGAACTATATAAGACATTAACTAATAATTATATAATTTTTCGAAACTACTCTGTTAAACTATCTTCACCATGTGACCAACCGATCCCTTCATTTATTTATATTTTACTTCAATCAGGATACACTTCTATGATTTTATATCCTAGAGATTGATTTTGTTTAAGTCGTAGGCTTTCCAACAGTATATTATTCATTAATATTACAACTCTTATTTCCAGAAAATTTTATCCTCTAGTCAATCAAATTCTCTCATAATCTATTTTTAACTTATTTTTCCTAATTATGAGAGATGGTTTACTTTTAGGAACATACAAACTTATAAATACTTCATAGGAAGATATTTATATTATAAAATTCAGCATTTAAGCCAAGTAAAACTATCTAGAAAAATTTGAAGAATATCAGTACACCATATTTGTGATACTTGGAAGATGGTTTGGGTGTCGACCAAGTAAGGTACTAAAATTTAAAAAAAAACTGTTTAATAGTAACCGAACTTTCGCCCCACCTTTCTGGGATTCATCAAGGCTAAATGAGAACTAGATGTAAACATTTCAAGATTTGATAAGGCTACAAGAATTTTTTTTTTCGTACCCTACATTAAAATAAATTAGTACATCATACATATATAATACATTTCATTTATTATATATAATATATTAT
>NW_027105402.1:989537-1000428 GCF_000696795.3 Halyomorpha halys | reverse complement strand
GGGTACGAAAAAAAAGTATATATTCATAAAGAGTATATACGAATTTAAAAAAAAAAATGTAAATATACTTAAAGTGAGTATAAACTAAAAATAAGTACAGTAATGGGTGATATAATTGAAAATATGGTTCTTCTCTATATTTTCAATTATACCACTCAATACATAAATATGGAATTTTTAATATGTAGAAATAATAAAAAATGTTGTACAATTAAAAGAAATAATGAGTGGGGAAGAAAAGTATGCTCTAATAAAAAATAAGGCGGATAGATAGATAATACAGCAATAATATAGTATAATAAAATATCAATAGATTAGTTGCTTGGGTGTGAATTAGGATGGAAAGATACTGGTGGAAGTACGTGTTAGTAGAATTGGATCTTATTGTAGGAAATTTGTTCAACGGAATTTTGTGTGTAGCCATAACAACAAATGTTTGAGATACTTCAAGGTTCTAGTTGAATATCTAATTATACTCTGATATAATGAGTTTAATCAAAATCGTCAGAGCACTCCAAACATAGAACTGCATTAAATAAGCTATGTCAGTATCACACAACTTTACCTTGTTTGAGAAATTCTGTTTAAAGACACATAGACCATTTAGCGAGACTAAATTATTTGCATTCATGAGACTGCAATGCACGTGTATTTCCGCTGACAACTTGAATTAGAAATTCATCACGTTCGCAACACCCTCCCTCCCCCCTTACTGTATACCTAAGATATCCGAATAAGAGAATGTAAAAACTTTTAAATTGTGATTATTTATTTTTATTGTTTTTTTGTCCCCAACGCATGACTTTTGTATTGTAATATCTGGTATGATGGGAAAGCTATCCGCATCACTACTTCCAACGGAGCTTTGCCACCGTGAAGGAATCTGTCAACCGAGAAGTTGCATTATGAGAGGCTTCAGAGGCGAGCTACAAGTAACTTTGCCCTTAAGATCCCTCTGTACCAGGTTGACAAGACTTAAGTGCTTATCAATGTCGGGAGCAGCGGGCAAGTTCTGCCGCACTATCACTCCCCGGCTCGCCCAGCTGACACGTTTTATCTATATTGCAACTCTATTTCATGCAAAACCACTGCTATGAATAACCATATTATTCATACATTCCCAGACGGAATAATGCCATTACTAGCTCCTGTATTCAAATGATAGATCTGATGGAGGTGGTTTCAATGAATAGGAACTGAGGGTGCTCAACATGGGCTAAATAGGGGGAGGATAATAAGTCGGGTGGAAGTTGGCTCATCTGTCAAAAGTGATTGAATAGTCAGCTAGCTGTTGAAAACATGGAATGGTAGGAGAATATTATTTTATTCAAAATACATCATATCAAGAGATCTAAAACAAAAAAGAAATAATAATATTAATAAAATAAAATTAAAATCGAAAAAAAATGTTTGTAATTGAAATGTATAATTATATCTTCTAATATTTAAACAAAATGTAAGATTTTTGTTCTTGCTGAATAACCTGTTACTTTTGGTAAAGATACAGTTTAATTAATTTATTTGTTGCCGGATTAATTTTAAAACATTCTATGTAAATTATAAAAAAGACTAATCCATAGAACTTAAAATATGAACAATTTTTAATCACTACCAGGTTTTTAGTTCTTTAGAATTCAGTGGATGTTTTAACAATACGATTCATTTAATTTTCATTCACGTTGTTGTTGTTGATTGTAGCTTAAAGGCGTAAAACTATCCGGTCATCAACGCCTACGGAATGATAAAAGTAAAAAAAAAGATTAAAAAAATAAAATAAAATAAATAAAAAACATAAAAGAATAAAAATCGAAGAGGAGTTATAATTTATAAAGAAGGCGATGTGCTTTTAAAAATTCAAACACTAGTGTAATTTTAGCTTCCTCATCTGCGTGAGCTTCTGATAAATGTGGGGTCAGTCCTATCCTGTTTATTATTGGCAAATAGTGAGTACGCTCTTCAAAAATATGTCTAATCGTAATTTTCATTCACGGTTTATCCGTCTAAATTATTACATAATATGATTACAGATTACCTGAATGGTAAGGATTGCAGTAAAATAAGGGGAGAGGTTTTTTAAAATCTTCACTTGGGATTTTTAGATCCATTCAGGCAGAAAGACCAACAGAAAAAAGTATTTATGAGTATACAAACTAAAAAGTATTGTAATGGATTGGAAGGACAGAAATGAACTTGTTCTACCGTTGTTGTAATGTTGGATTCAGATAAATTTTTTATTTTAACCATACAATATTAATGTGTGTTGGATCAACAAATAACATTTTTAGGAAATGCATGGACATAGTTCTCATTAATGAAAATTCTTACAGCCACAATGTGAACTTCTTACTTGAAAATGATCAGGCTTTGGATTTTTACATTCCATCGATGAATATATCAATTAGTATCAAACAGTAAATGTTTAAATAGCCACGGGTATTTTAACCACAAACAATAAACAGAAATCAATTAAATTTAACTTATAACTGGAAGTAGGAATTGTTTAGCAAGCCGTAATTACTCAAAAGCGCTTTGTTTATTCAAGAACAGGAATCTCATTTGCATTAATGATCATGTAAAAAGTGCAGATGCTTATCTCATAAATATAAAAGTAAATGGGAGCTTAGAGTTAAGCCTTAATATGGCACTTTAGGTGCGATCAATAATTAGTAGATGGCGGAGCAGATTAAGTAGTAACTTGGGTGATTTGTATTCGATGGAAGTGGAGCCAACCAATTTATAGCTGAATTGCTTCGCCCACATGGTTCCACTCTAGCCATCGAGAAAAAAATATTTATATGATAATAAATAAATATCAAGAATTTTACAGTAAATTGAAAAATAAAACCTCCCATAGTTGAGATGTCACATCCTTACGGTATCATAGTTGAGAAATGAAAAACTGCATCCTTAAACAATTTTGTTTTTTATCTTTTTATATTCACAAGTAAATCGTTTAAAACAGTTAAAATAAAATTATATTTTGATTAATTCGCCCTCAGAACGCGTCGATCTCTTAATAAATAATAATAAATAATCCTATACAATTATTTTTATTGTAGATCATTTATGAGAATCCTTCATTGAAAATTCCAGAGCTAAGTGAGCTGGAAAATAATTAAAAAAGATTACTAGCCACTTTTGCAACTAAAATAAATTTCGGTTACCATCACTTAGGCCTACCAACATTAATTTCGAATTTCATAAAACTCTCACGAAAAGTTAGGTGCAATCGAATCCACAATAAAACGCCTTATACAATTCTTACATTAATAAAATCATTTGAAGAAACTCCAGGTAAAATTAAGGAATAATGAAATAAAATTTAACATGTTGGTAATACTAATTGGTAATAATTTTATTAATGTCACAACAGTATCGTATTAAGTAGATATGAATATAGATATCCCCTTCTAATGCAATAATCTCACGGCGAGTTATTTAAAAAAAAAAAACTGTCCCCTTTCTCCGAAAGTAAGTAGAATCGATTTTTAAAAAAATAACCTTCTTCAAAAAGTCGATTCACATAAATGATTCGGTTCCACACTGTCAGGGGAAAGTTTTGAAGAGATGAGAAAACAAATAAGATGGGTCGCGAGATATGATTGGTTAGCAAGGCGCTGTCGGCCACACCTTTCTCAAACAGTCGACCAATCATAGCTGCTTACCTACCCTCTCAGCCAGCTCTTTCATCCTAGAACCAATAGCCACGAGCCGTTTGCCAAACTGTTCACAATTGAATCCCTATTTCTTTATTAAAATCATTATATTATACTTGCAGGTAATTCACATAAAGGTGGATTATTAAAGTTTTGTAATGGTGACTTTATAAAGCATTCTTAAATAGAGAAATACAAACTAGCGTTACTATCCAATGCATTATTTTGGGAGATGGTACACAGTGGTGTAAGTGTGAAAAAACCTCCAAACTAAAATAAGTATAATCATATTGATGATATTTTGGTTTCTTACACTCAAATACCTATCGACGAATTCACCGTAGTTGGCTTTCCCATCAAACAATATTTGTCAGCTATAGACATAATCTTTCAGACGTGATTTTGGCATTGGGAAAAAATGAGTTTTTACTGGTTGTTGTTATTTTGTTTTAAATTATCCAAATTAACTACTATGAATCAGGATAACTCTTTATGTTAATACTTTCACACCTGAAAACATTATCTAAAATTTAAAAAAAAAAAAATACTTTCAATTGACTTCAGCACCCTGGATAACAAAGGAAACCATGAGAATTTCTAAGCAGTTTAAAGGTTTTTGCACAAAAACGGCAGTTTCCCTTCACTGTTTAGTGCAAACTGGTTCAAAACCCCCCAGTTCGTGGACAGAAGTCATAATCCGTTTTGTAGTCTTCTAAACTTATCCAATATGTATTTAATTGATTAGTTTTGGACAATATTAATTCTTGAGAACATTTTCGTAATCTTGTAAGAGGGAATAATATTTTTCTTTTTCGACATAATTTTTTTTTATCTAGTAAACAATATACATATTCTTAAAATATAATAAAAATTAGGCATTGATGGTCTTTTTTTTAATAACATAAATAAATTTATAAAATAAACAGCATAAGGCAGTATTACTTTTAATATTAAATAAACAATCAAACTATAAATTTAAAATATATGATATGGGATTTAAAAGTAGGTTATGTAGGTGCTAATGAAGCTCATTTACACAAATATTTGTATTCAATATTTTTTAGTTTAATACTTAATTACTAATTATGTTACAAACTTTTTGATTGTCGGATGTCTGCTAAGTACCGTAGTGAATATATAGTAAGTGCCAGTAGTCCATGTCTATATATTTGTGGATAATGAAACTCTACCAATACAAAATAGAAAAAAAAAATACATTTCTTTTCCATTTCCATGCAAACAATATGTACAATTAACGGTTATCCAAACAATTATCAAATCATACCCGTGAAATTTACTATTTCTTGGAATTTAGGTTTTTTAGAAGCTTACAAACATCTATCTTATATATTTAATGTATTTTACCATAGTGACGTATGTTTACATTACGACTAAAAGAGAATGCCAAATTAACGAATTCATTGAATACAAACAGTAATAGATTTAGTAGGAAGATTTAGTTAGATAATTCAAATTAACGAACTATTTCATAATTCGAAGTAAAACTACAATTAATTACTACCACAAAAAAAATTTCATAATTACAGTTCTCATAAAAGCTATTATTATATTAAAAAGATTCAGGAATAAGTATTTTTCTTTTCTTTTATATAACAGTTATATATTTTATTATATATCATATTATATTATATAATTATATCACTGTCATACTAAGCGTAGAATTCCAAAACCACCCAAATCCCTTTCTGAAATTTACGTAGCATTTTTGTATTTAGTATTGTAAATAATTAAAAAAAGTAGGTCTTTATCCTATAAAGGGATAAATCTTAATATAAAGTTATTCTACCTCAAGATAATCATATATCAAAACTGTTAATTAAGAATACACAATTAATTAAAATGGCCTGAAAAGAGCCTGGTATTATAAATATATGCCATAATTTATAACGATATTTAACTAAAATAAATAAAATAAAAAAAAGTTTGTAATAGAAAAATAAATTACCCCTCTCCCCACCCCTCATGTTATAAGAATTCCATTGACAACAGAACAAACATTTCGAACAACAGTTAAGAATTCATTTTTCACCTACTAATGCCCACGGTAGAAAAAAGTAATATTCTGGTTGAATTATGATTACCACTTAATACCATTTTAGTAATCCATTGTAATTTCTGTTTAAGAGATATCGGTAAAAAAGCGCCCCGTAATCTTTATATATTACCAACATAAACACACCAAAAAAAATTAATTAATTACTTTTTAACGAGAAAGTTCGGTAAGTGAGTAGATGTAGCCGTTCCTCTAACAAAGGAAAAGTTTATTAATTAAACAATACCAACCGATAGTCCATTAAGGCACAAAAAACAGTACTGAAAAAAAAAAATAAATTGAGGAAGTTTTTGAGCATCCAGAATGAGAGTTTCTTAGGGACTTTATGGTGGGAAAAAATGAGCAATACAATGTAATTTAAAAAAAAAGTAATCAAATCACAACAAGCTATTTATGTTCATCACAACTTTATGAGACAACTAAAACACATTAATGAAAAATAATACTAAGATTACATAAATAATAATACGTATAGGACTCCAATGGGAGTCTTGGGCCGACCAAGGATAAGAAAAAAAATAATAATAAAAATTAAGAATTATTGTGAGGATTTCAATCTCGCTACTAAACTACGAAATGACTTTTAGAATCATTTGAGCTTCTAGAAAATATTTGACAAAAAAAAGAAAAAAATACCATCATTTCAAAAAAGAACATCAATAGAATGAAAATAAATTGGTCAAGAGAGATTATTAGAAAGAAATTAGTACTGGCTTTCCTGAGTTTATACGATATTTATTAACATACTTATAATAAAACGTTTTGAAACACTTTTAAGTAAAGATGAATTGAAGAATTAAAACAGATAAACGAAAAATTAGGACAAAAAATATTTAGGGATATTTTCTCATGAAATGTTATTTTATTAGGGTCATTTAGGGTAAAAACATATACAACTTCTAATTGATTCCTCCAAATGCTAATGAGAAACCATAAGCATAAAGCAAAACAGTAAGGAAAATAATTTACTAAATAAATAACTGATATTTTCACTTTAAAATACACTAACATCTCAGCACAAACGTTTTGGAAATCTTCCAAACTATAAGGTAACCCAGATTCTTAAAAGGACTGGAAATTTGATGTACACGCCAAGTGTTGCTCGGAAAAATATATCGCTTTTAAACTATTAAACCAGAATATTACAACTCTGCTAAGTTTTAAAGGCTACAAAAAATGTATCTCTATTTATCGCACATAGATAGGACAATCTAAATATTTCAGTAAAAGTACTTTACAAATTATTGAAAAAATTAAATAAAATCCTCATTGTATTTAATGTTCTCACCAGAGTCCTATTTTTATTACATTCATGCAATTTTATTTCCTTAAAAACATTTTATAAATTAAATAGCAACGAAACTACTTACCTAAACATCTAAGTGTCTGATAGATATTTAGATAGGAAGTTTCTTTTTTTTAGTTACGAGAAAGTTTTTTTTAAAAACGGAGGAAATTAAAGTTTATTTCAGTGTTATTGACATACAGAACTAACGAGAACAGTAATATATATCACTAATATATAACAATAAATATATATATATATTGGAAATTTATTTCATGGAAGTATTTAGAATATTAAATTGAGACTTTCCGTTAAGAGTTGGACGTATATAATAGTTATATTTGTGAAATTAAGTTTACACTTTATAACGTTCATTTTTTTGAATCTAAGATTCTGCAACAGCGACGTGCACCCTTGTTCGGATTGTTTCTGCTCCTCTTACCAGTTCCGGGTGAAGAACAGTTCTTGGCAATGCTACATAAACGTTACACTGAAAACATCGAGGACCTTTAAAAGGCTTTTTATCGGCTTTACCTTGCTCATATTTTTTGAATTTCTGAATTTCCTTATCAGTATAACTCAGTTTCAGTAACAGAACCTCCTTTGGAACTATGACCTTACAATGCGAAATTTGAATTGTCACAATTATTATTTTCAAAGCTTGATTTTGCATTGGGAATGCGGTGCAATAGTTTTGTTTTAACCGAATCGGCGGTACTGCCGTGCACGAAATCTCAATGTCCATAATCATGGGTTCAAAATGCTTTGGTAATCCAGCAAGAAGGATTGTTCCAACCCATTCATCAATTACTGTAAGACCAACAGACGTTAACTTGTGCGCAGTTGTAACTATCCGGCTCACATATTCTTCTACCGAACTGCAGTCTTCTAGTTTAGTAGTTATAAGAATATGAAGAAGTCCAACTCGTCTTGTCAATCCTTCGTCCTGATAAGCTTTCGATAGATTTTCCCAAGATTGTTTGGCGGTAGTCGTAATTCTACACCGTCTATTTTGATAGAAAAATGCATCAGCAAGAAATGCCTTGTATTTTATTTGATAATACCAAAACAAAGTTAAGTATATTGTCATACTTTAGGTCATAACTTGATTTCCCTAAATTTTTTCGGATATTTCTTCTACATATGATGAAAGAGGCTATAAAGACAAGTTTTGCTAAAATTGCAAGGGCTGTTTTGACATTAATAATACACCGTGTTTACTGACAGTAGGAAAGTAGAATAGATTAGTATTAATGATATAAGCTTTTATCTTTTTCAAATGTCGATTTTAGAAGGATGTTGAGCAATAAATATTTCACCGATTGTCTAGCGATTTTAATTTTAAAAAGTAAAATAAAGAAGTCTTAAAAGTTTAAGCTTAATATTATTCAGTCAACCAACTTCAAACGACTGCTTCTAGTCTAATAGAAGTTGCCTTCATGAAAAAGAGACTAGACGAAAATACTCTCAATGATGGAGAAGACACTCTCCATAAAGAAGTCTATTTAATTTAAGAACTAAAAGTGATTGATGAAATAAAATTTATGAGTAAGAAGTATTCTTAATTAACGTAGAAGAATTCCTAAGAAGAATTTTGATGAATCTCAGAATCTAAGGACGATTTTTATACAAAACACTGATATATATATTGATATAACTAAATGTTTAATGTTATTTATTATTATTTGTTCAAACTTATTTAATAGAAATAGCAGCTGTGTTACCTTCCTGGGGTTAGTAAATGATATTTTTTATTGACAAAACTTTAGTGTACAGATTTATTTATTTAAGATTTAGATTTAAATATATAAAGCATAGTTGCATTCTTAGAATGAAAAACCTAATAAATCATATACATTTAATACACAACCCCTATCAATTTTTTAATGTAAAAATCCTCTATCAAGAAATTAAAAAAAACAAATAAAATGAAAAACAACACTTCGAGAAACACTATTACAAGAAATTCATTAAAATAGAATGGAATTGCGGCAATGCAGCAGCCGCAGGAGCTGCATTATGTGGCGAAGGAGAGCTGTCAGCGATGTTAGCCGTTTAATGTTGAGATAAATCATCTTGCAAAATTTATAGCTTCATGATGAATGATCATCATCATCATGTTATTGTTTGTTTAATTAATTAATATGCGAAATAACGTAAGAAATGTATTTTATGATGGAATTAAAGAAAAATAAAGCTAACAATATGATATTTCTATGTTCATCTTTGATCCTTCAAAATTGTTAATTTATCATTTTTATTTTCTGCTTTTTGTAACTACTGTATTTCAAATAATAAGAAAAGAAGATATAAATAATGAATAAATAAATACTGTTAATATTATGATGTTATTAGAAGATTTAAAAACAAAACCTATTGTTTCTCTAAATATCACTACTAATAATTAATCAGTCAAAGTTTCGTTAGACTAGTAATGTGAGATATGCTCTCCCTGATCTTTATTTATTTCATATTATTTTTTCTGTCCTGATAATGACTGAAATAGTGAAACATTGACTTGCCATTGATTAGCTGAAATTCGAGGCTTTGTTTTACAAAACATAAAACACATATTTCCTTGATACGATATTAAGGTATTTAATATTTAATTTAATGTTTGCGATAGGAAAGGGATAATTAAAAATAAAATTTATTACAAAGTAATATTATGATTTAATAAATTATATTAATGAGAAATATTTTTTATTTTATTTTAATAATTAGTTACTTAATACATTTCGTTGATGGAAGTGTAATTAAAAACATTCCAACTAATTAAGTAAGTTCTATAACTTAGTAATGTACATGATAAAGTTGAGACACGGCCACTTACTCACAACACTAAATATGTGGAGGAGGGTACTGTAAATAAGCGAGCCAAGAGGCAGAAGCTGAAAGCCTAGCTCCAGTTAGGATTAAACTCCAGTTAAACTGTTGTTAAGAGCCCGAAATACGGCTTCTGTTGCCGACAGTTCTTCCACCAGTGTAGCTCACTATTCCCTACAAAACGTTACGATTCCCCTATTTCAGCATGACAACTGGTATTTTTCTAGGTCCATTATGACATATGAGTTTAGCTGGAATGAGGATTATGAATAAATATAATTATGTTTATTAGAATAACAACCCCACAATCAGGAATGTCATTATAATCATTTAAGCACTATTCTATTGACGTAAAAAAAACCATTTCACTAACTTCAACATAGCCAGGGATAAAAATATTCCAATACCAACAATCGACACGGTAAATGAAAGAGAAAAATTGTATTATAATCAGGCCCTAGTTAATTAAAGAAGAAATTATACAATATCCATTGAAATTGACAGCAAACGTTTTTGAACATTTATGAGATTTTTCAGAGATAAAATAATGAGACAAAACCACGAAGTTGTTTCCCAACAAACATGTCCAATAGTTATCATTAGTGAGAAAGTTAATAGTTATTTTAATAAACCCACTACGAAATAAAATTCATCCCCCCCAGACAATAAGAGTTCTGAACAAATTAAAGTATCAAATAAATTTTAAAAATCAATCCTATATCATAATTCCAAGATACGTATAATTAAGAGAGGAAAATTTTCCTGTTATTTGGATGCACAATAAAGCAACAAAAATCATATAAACCGGAATATTATAAGCAAGGACACAACTAAGTTAATATTTAAATCATGTTCATAAAGATATTTGACAACATTTCATAGAAACTCGTTCATGCTACTAATTGGTTCTGAAAGCCGAAGCACATTTACCTCTAGGAATCCTTTTCTCTCTTTAACTAAAACATTTTATTGAGACAATACAATCAGCCACATGCATGGCTAAAGAGTATTAAGGCTGCATTTATGAAAATATATATATATATATATATA
>NW_027105402.1:977230-988964 GCF_000696795.3 Halyomorpha halys | reverse complement strand
TTAATTAAAATAATAAATAATAATAATGCTGAAATAATATATACAAATCTCAAATAAACATAAGTAGGTAAATGTGTTAATTAATAGCGAAATAAATAGAGAACGAAGGTAAAGAAAAGTAACATAAATAATCTATAAATAAAATAATTCATCATTATCCATAACTTAATTACTAAAAAAGACCTTAATTAAGGCAATATTATCAAAGAAACAGCCACCATTTACTTCATTCATTTAGTTCTACATACAAAATAATAAACTTATGAAATGTTAACTATCGTGATCAATATAAATTTTTTTTAAAATAAGGATAATGATTAGATTACCGTTAAGTACAATAGTATGTAAATAATCGAATTAATTAAAACAAATTATACTTTTTTAAAAAACACAGTTAGATACCAAGATTGTTTTAAATAATAATAATTTTAAATAATAATAATTTTAAATATTAAATATTTAATTATTAAATATTTTTCGGGGGGTCGATCCTCCTAGAATGGCTTTATTTCTTGAAAATTAAGATCGTTCATTTCTCTTAATTTGAAACATTATAATTAACGAAAAAGCCGTTTTCGATAAAGGACATATCTATTGGTAAATAAGGCAGTTAGTTTAATAAAGACGGCGGCCTCGACAGTAAACTATAGTTAGCGCAACTTGTGATAGTAATTAATAACCGGAAGTAGGGAGCAACTTTTAATGACTTTCCCTCCCCGAGCCACAAATAGCGACTGTTTCCAGTCACGTTTAGGCCCTGTAGCCCTCTGTACTCGAAGGATACGGCCACCGGGGGGTTGTTCGGATTTATGTCCACCATAAAAAAGAAAGGGTTCTAGATTCTGTTTTATTGTTACGTAAAGTTTTTTCTTATTGAGATTACCGATATGCCTGAGTATCTATAAATATTTATCACAAGGCTTCGGAATAGCAAAATACGACTCATCTGGGGTGGTTTCAGATCCATTTTCTGAATATCTGAAGATTGAGATTAAAAATTAATGGATAAATTATGCCCAACACTCATTTAGAGAAAGAACAGTAGTAATGAATTTCCATAAAATTCTATAAGTGATAGTATAATAGTATAAGTAATAGTTAATTACTTTAAAATAAACATGAATTTCCATATTGGAATACTTTAAGTTATAATGGAAGAAGTTTACGGTATATAATCAATTGTAGGAAGATGGTCGACAAGACCAAAAAATAACAAACAGACAAATTATTTATTAGCAACCTACGTTTTATAATTAACATTGCAGGGCTTAATTAGGACTAAATTCTCAGATATAAAAAAACATTTAAGCCCAGCTGAAGTACCTACCAGCCCCTACATTATAGTAATAATACTAATTGAATAAAATAGTGCTTCCTCACTGTATAGTAGATAAAGGGTGGTTAGAAATGGTCAGTAATCATGAGATGAGCTGTAGATAAATCTATGTAATACGATATGCTACAACATACAATATATATATCTATATATTACACTAATAGTAACAAGTCATCAAAACGGAAATAAAATATTTTTTATCGACATATACTTGACTAATTTTTTTTTAATTGATTAATTTTTTTAATTGATTCGAAGTACGTTGCCATATTACTTTATATCATTGATTACTACTTTTCTGTCCGGAGAAAGAAACATAAATAGTATCATGATCTTTGAAAACTAATGAATTTATTTATTTATTTTTTTATGAACTATGAACTTTCAAAGATAATACTAGCTATCACCACAGTAATGATAACATAATATTCAGACCTGACGGAAATTGGCACCAGTATGTTCTTTCTTTGCATTAGATTTATACATGATATAGATTTAGATAAATAATTAAATTGCATTATTCATCATACAAGTATTAATGGTTAGGAGCATGACTAATTTAAGCTTCCAGGTAATTTACTGCTAATAGCTGTTCCATAAGTGAGTATCCGAAACTTTTAAGTACCGATTCTACCAGGCCCGCAGAATATCATAATACCCGTGTGTTGAAATTCATACTTAAGAATTATAGGTTTTAAAACTTTAAAGCTCTCAATATACATAAATTTAATAACATGGATACTAAAACAGTAATATTATAACTATGACCTATTTTCAGAATCAAGAGATGATATACCACAGCTGTAAAAAGTATTTTAATTTACAGTGGCATGGGACGTTTTAGCTAATTTATTTAATGCATTAAAGAGCTGGATCCAAGAATGGACTTCATTTTCCCCGATCACGCACAGTTTGTTTTTTGTAAAATGGGTTTATATTTGTGAACACTAATAAGGAACTGCATTCGATTTTCTCTTTACTTTCTCATATTGATTGTGACTTACTAAAATCCAGAAATATACTAGACAAATTTGTAAACCAGATAAAACTCAAAATTTGTGTGATTAAAACCAAATATCGCTCCACAGTGTGTTGTTAAGGGCAATCCAATCAACCCAGTAGAGTTCTGGATTCTGTTACTTTAGCCCTGAGTCAATCCTGGGTTTGGGAGTCTTCTTGGGGCCCACCAAGCCTCTATAAAGTGAGAACCCTTAACTCGATAAAATGCCCGGTGTTTGAGTGTAATCATGAACAAATTACCTTCTTGTACAACCGCTGTTCAAGAAACAGTACTTTCCTTACAAGATACTGAACCCTTGACCCTTCATCATTGGTCTTATAGGTGCAGATGTTTTTTATTTATATAAAACTGACATTCTATCTGTAAAATTACATTTTTTTTTTCAAATATCCGGTTGCTGTGACACATTCAAATAACCTGAACATCCCATAGGCGTTGATGACCAGAGGGTTTTACGCCTTTAAGCAAAAAATCAACAACAAATAACCTGAACAGGTCTGCTTCGTACAGAGTGTAATAGAGACTTCAGCAGTTTTTGAAATTTAAGTGAAAAAGTTCTGAGGCCAAGAAAAATATAAAAAACTTATAAAAATGTTTTCATCAAGGAGTATTTCTATATCAACGTAAATATTTCTATATCATTATTCCCTGAGATGATGACATACTGCACATAGATTTTTTTTCAGGGAGTCTAATTACATTATAAAAACAAGAAATGATTTTTAAAAAAAAGATTAAAATTCTTGAGTACCTTAAATACCAGGAAATAACTAACCAATCAACATTTTGCCAGTTCGGGCACCAGCAAGAAAAATAAGATAATTTAATTGTAGACTAAAACCAATAATGTCCACCCTTTGTAGCAATTGATATGAGTTAATTGTCACTGACCAGCAAAGATCTGATTTCTTTCTTTTGTTCTTATAATGCCTGAATTGACCAAATGTTTTTTAGTTAATTATACACTGGTATACCTCTCAAATCAAGGCTTTGTTTTTAATCATTCAAAAATTCAGATATTTCTGAATTTCCGTAAAGGGATTATTCTCCTTCTGGTAAGCAAACTAGTTAACGTCCGGAAGTAGTTACTCCGGAAAATACTGGTTAATTCAGAAATTAGAAGTCAATCAAAATTTAATTTTAAAGAGAGTTCCATCCACTTTGAAAATCTTGTATTCTTACAAAGAAATAGCAAGTTAACCAAAACGCCGTGAAATTAATAATATAACCAATACTGTAAAAGAACATGAAATTATCCTCAGACTTTTACAAAATAAAGCCTATTTCTTAATAAGACTTTTGGTGAAAAAAATTGTTATACAGAAATACGAAACTGAAAATAATATAAACTGTTAAGCACCATTTAAATGTCTCAGGCACGACTTAAGAGAGGACGTTATTTTCAATATGTATAATAGAACTTAAATATACTACTGTTACAAACACAACGGGGTTATGCAAACATTTTCAGATTGACAACCAAATTTTTAGTCTCCGAAAATAATCATGACCGATGACTAAAGAGTTGGCCATTAGTTATGATTAATTTTAAAAGTTCTATAACTATTAGTCATTAATATAAAAGGATAATATGAAAACAATAAGTGTTTTTATTCATTCGAAATTATTTAAGCTATTAGGTGTATATTTCTATTTTATTGAACGTAAGTAAACTAGATATTAATTATTAAATAAATCAAAATTTGTATCCTTTATAGTCTTAACACTTTTTTATTTTTCACCAGTCCAACGTTTCGGCCATTTTAGCCATCCTCAAGGACATCTTTAATTATAATTTCTTCCTCACATAATTTTAAATTAATATAAATTAATAAATGGTATATAACAAACCATTTGTTAGTGAATTTGTTGTGGATAATCTTATATAAGAAGAATTAAATATTAATGATTTTAAATAAATAGGCTTTTAACTTATAATAAAGGAAATGACCTGGGCAGAATAGCCTGCAAAAGTAACTTTTAAATTAATGTAAGGAAGAAATTATAGTTGAAGATGTCCTTGAGGATGGCTAAAATAGCCGAAACATTGGACTGGTGAAAAATAAAAAAGTGTTGAGACAATAAAGGATACAAATTTTGATTTATTTAATAAATAATTACCTTGTCTCAAGAAATTGAAATAATATAATTAAACTAGATATTAATATTTATATATTTTTATTGGGGGATTGAGAGAGGAGGGCTATTTTAAAATACTATATATTTATGCCAAAATATATAAATTATGTAGAGCTGGAAGAGGGAAATTTGGTATCAGATGGAAGCCTAGATTCTTAAATTTCCAGAATTAAATAAGAAAATAGAGAAGCAACAATCAAAACATCGAAGGGAACCTTTTGATTTAAATTTTAGACAAATTTATTGATAAAAGAGCTCCCACTGATATAATACAATCAATACTCTTCTCAGCCAAGTCCAGTTCCAATCCACAGAGCCTGAAGAAAAGAAATGGTGGCTATATTGGAAGGAATATATGTGACGGAGCAGCAAGGAAAGTATGTTTTATCAACAAGCCGAACAACTAGGGGAACAATAGCCGTTGCCATCAATCTGAATCAGGGTTCATCTGCCCACTCTCTGCACAAACCATCCTTCATCATGTCCCTACGTCCACTGTTCCGATATTGATGGGTCTTCCTAGTATAACTCCTCCCGGTTTAGATGTATACTATATAGATTTATTGTACCTCTTGTCCGGTTTTTATTTCTCCTATCCTGCGAACTTGGATTATTAAGCTTAGCTCTTCATGTTCAAAAATACTGTGATTTATAAAGTGGAAATATTTATTTTTAATTTATTTCAAAATTGCTTTGTGAACATTATATCCATATGTATTATAAATAAGAATGGATATATATATATCATAATTTGACGACTTGAGCATTCTGTAAATTTATTCAGTTTTTCGGATCCCGGCACCAAAACAAAGTTAATGTTTTCCTATTTTTATGGATATCATTAAAGTAATGATATCTAATATCCTCAAGCCATTAGCTTAGGAATTGAGTATATCTCAATTTACTTTTGATTCATAAATAATATACTATGAACATTTGATTTTTATTTATTTTTTCAAATTCTATAAAAAAAAAATTATTTATATTTTAAATAGTATTATTTTATTAAATTTACACTTAGTGGCCTAATTATTTTTTTGTAGTTCTTGTTATATTTTATCTGGTAATTTTTTTGTCCAGTAAAGTTTTTCATTTGTCTGCTTTATTTCATTTATTTTTTTTTTTTTAATAATTTTCTACTCTACTATAATTTGTTTTTGTTATTTTGACCGACAAAACATCAACTGTTATTTGTTATTGTTGTCTGTTGTTGTCCAGAGCCATTTTTCTGTATGCCTCTGGACTACAACAGATGTAAATAAATAGAAAAATATATGAGAATGCGGAATATTTATTTTTATTATAATGTGGAAATATTTATTTCAAAATTGCTTTGTGAACATTATATCCATTTGTATTGTAAATAAGAATGGATAAATATCATAATGTGACGACTTGAGGCAGCATTTTATAAATTTATTCAGTTTTTCGGAGCCAGGAATCAAAACAAAGTTAATGTTTTCCTATTGTTATGGACATCAGTAAAGTAAAGAAACTATTTATAACTAATATCCTCACAGAATCTCTTTTGTATATATTTATTTTTTTTATTATTAATTAACCATTAGTTTAGTAATTCAGTTCCAATTTACTTTTGATTCATAAAGAATTTTATAAAAAAAAAAAATTATTTATATTTGAAATAGTATTATTTTATTAATTTTTTTGTAGTTCTTGTTATATTTTATCTGGTAATTTGTTATATTTTATCTAGTAATTTGTTTTATTTTTTTTTTTTTATGCAATAAAGTTTTTCAATTTTTAATTTTTTTCTTTTTCTGCATTATTTCATTTTTTTTTTTTTTTTGTTTGATTTTCTAATTTTCTACTCTACTATGATTTGTTTTTGTATGTTGCACCACAAAATAACAATTCTTATTTGTTATCTGTTGTAGTTCAGAGGCATTTTTCTGTATGCCTCTGGGCTCCAACAGACGTAAATAAATAAAAAATATATAAGAGAATGAAAATGTTTCCACCTATGATTTGATCAAGTGAAAAATAAAAACAAAAGATAAAATTTAATAATTAAATCCAAAGAACATGAACTGACTTGGTCGGGAAGGGCTGAGGCAAAATCAGCAGCTTCAAGGAAAAAATCAAACGCCCAAAAAAAAAGTCCTTTACCGTTTAGAAAAAGCTGTTCAACAACATAAAGTTCTCTATTTTATTGATGATGTACCAAACAAAAAAGCTCAGGGTTACGATTTCAAATATGGCCTGAAGAACATTGAAAAAATAAGAAACTTTCCTTCTAAATAATATATATTTCAATATTGAACGTTACAAAAATTCGGAAATGGGAATCATTCCACTAATTTAAAAATTAGATACTGATACCGAATATATTCCTACTCTACTTCAATAGTAGGACATCTAACAAAAATATGTTAATTTTATTTTTATTTAAATGTATACCATAGAATGTATATTAGACTGGGATAATTTGTGACAATCATTTTGATTTAGGATGGCAAAAGGGAGAAAGTAACCCCATTATATGGTACCTGTCAAATATGTTCGATTGAAAATAAAATTTTTCAGAAGTCATTTTATTAAAACAAAGTAACGATATGTTAATTTTTTTGTTATCAGCCTTCAGATTTTTGCCCATGATCTTCAGGTTTATGCCCATTCAAGTGCAGTTGGCTTATATTCTATTTATTTTAATGCTTATATTGTCACAGAACGCATTAAAACTGACAAAATACACATATATATTTTTAGGTTTGTTTAACCTCCTAATTTATGGCCATAAACATTAAAAAAGCATTATGAGTTAATTTACCAGTTTGTAGGAAAGTAAGATAGAAACAGGCCAAAGGTGAATCTTTTTACCTAAGTTTACTACCTTCGCTGTCGAATTAAACCTACTAAAGTTTTATGAAAGGACTTAAAACTCTGGCATTTCGTCCCAGAGGGCCACTGTAAATATAACGACACACTGCTAAGGGACTACTTTTTCATTATGGGAGCTAAAAATGTATTAATTAGGATTTTCTCCTATATGAATTATCAATTTTAATTAATAAGATGCGCATTTTGTTCTGAAAAATTTCTTTCCAATGTCGATATATGAAACAACCATTTCTAAAATTAATTATACAAGTACTATATTTTTATACTTATATAATTATACACTGGTGCGCACTGAAGTAATAAGTCAGATCACTTGAAGCTGATTTTTATATATGTATTTTACTCAATTAATAAAATACAAAATAGTGATATATTTAAAAAAAAAAACTGGAAGTAAATTTATGACTTTCCAGTATTGGACTACGAAGTGTATAATTAACGGGCATAGAATAAATAAACAAATTATAGTATCGTTTTACAAGATCATTTCAATGAAACCATGTGCTAATACGCAAGTAAAGCACATCAGTGCGTGTAAGTTAGTAATAAATCAATGAAGTACTTACATAACGCGGGCAAAACTGAGATCAAATAACAAGAAAAAAAATTCTTATTGGATTACCTGTAACAAAAAATATAAATATAAGTTTTATAAGTTATTAATTTTATATTAAACCTAAAAAAAAAAATATTTATTGATGATAAAATGTGCTAAATCAGTTAATACAGATAACAAGAGAATATGATGACTCAGATGATAAAGTTATAAAAATAACTTCCAGGACTTTTGGTAAGAATTTTACTATACACATATTTCAAATTTATTAGGTTGTAAATAAAATGTTTTAGTTTTAACTTATTATGATTCATCTCTATGAAACAAATTTAATTGTAAATTATTTCGATTCATGTATGTTCTATAATGCCTAATACTACATAGTGTTGCAATAATTTACGAAAAATAATACAAACACATCCATTTAATGTTCCTCTACTTTATAGTAATTCATTTTAATGTATATAAGATATTAAAAAGTTATTACTTTGATGGTCTAGAATAATGACTCTAATGACTCGTCATAATGATTGTAAATTAAGCGGTCCCATTCCGTCTCAGGATAAGCAGTGTGTTCATATCCTCCAGATCCGGTTTCGAGCCCAGGAATAGATAATTATTTATTCAGACATACCAGTCATAGATTACCCTGGGGCCAGAAAACATCACTGTGTCCCACCCAGATTCTAAAAATTTGGTACCCATAATTCGGAGAAAACCGGATGGTTGAACGTGATACTGACCAAATCACAACTGTTGTCATATAATTGTTATAGTACTTCCTTGCTCTAAACCTAACACCCATCGTGCGATATAGTGGTACTGGTTAGTTATATTATTATTTTAATATTAATTTATTGTCATAATATTTTATTTTATAATTATAGATATAGGTTATTTTTTTCTTCGTAAAGAAAATATGGATGTGCACATTCATAACTACTGTCCCAGAAACAGTATAATTCGATCCTCACATAAAAATAGAAAAATTGAAGGGAGAAACCAGTGATTGATGGTGAGCATGACCAAATCACCTCCATCCAAAACCGTTGATCTAGAAAAAGTATTTCCTTATCGAGAGATGAAAACAAGGCCCTGTTTTTTTCTTCTGCAATTAATACAAAAATAAGTAAAAAAATAATACTGAAAAAAGATTTCTTCTAGTAACACCAATTTTGAATCAAACATTAAATAAATATTTTTTTCTGAGTCGTAATTACTGAAAAGTATTTTCATTTAAGTCTAAGTTCAAGTTGTTGGCATATTTATTCGATTTTATATTATTCTTTTCTTATTTAAATATTCTCATCTTTCATTCTTATTTTTATTTTGCTGATGAGAAAATTTTGGATTCATTAATTTTCTTTTCTTTTAAATATAGTCATTTATATTTAAATAAATAGATGTTTGCATAATAGAACAGGCAACTTGAGGAGATGATTCCCTCAGGACAATCTACCAGTTAGGGAGAGGACTTGGAAGTTGAAGGCGGCAACTTCGACATGGGAGACCATTGGGCCGGTATTATCCTGCAGGAGTACACTTAAGATGACAAAAGGCCTCCATTGGAAGCTCCTAAGGAAGACTTTAACAATTTACAACGAGCCCTTGCATTAATTATGTATGGAAGACTCTGCCATCTGCATTTTTATTGTGTGCAGTCCTCGGAGCAGACCGCCCCTTTTATTACCTCTTATAAGTACACGGCCTCCTAGGGGAAATTAAACATGGCGCTGCCATCTTCAGTTAACGGGCCATACGCTGAATTTGGAATTTGATGTGCTAGCAGTAATATGCAAATGTAGTCTTACCTCTATACGAAGGAAGGCTGATATCAAACTGCGGCTTCAGGTGCAAATGCAGCTGCATTTTGAAATACAACCACTTTAATAACAAGAACTCAAGATTTTCCATGGAATAAAAAAGAAACATAACAAAGGAAAGAATACCATTAAAAAAGAAATAAAAACACATAAAAAAAGTATGCAGAACCTATTCTTCTTGCTTTAGCTTTGAAAATAGAACTAAAATGACCATTGTTTATTTTTTTATCTTAACTATAAACATTTAATTGATTTCTAAAATTATGACTAAAGTGAAAATTACATAATGTTTTTTCACTTAATTAATTACAAATTATAAAGTAAAGCTTTAGGATATAATTGGAAAATAACAAAGCCTCAAGTATCTCAACTCTGGTCATATAAACAAGGCAATTAATTGGCAAGAGTGAAAAATGTAATGTCCCATGCAGACCATAGATTTTTTCAGGTAAGTTGAATTATTCGGAATAAGAAATAGCTGAATAAATCTTTTATACCAAGTAAATTCTTAAGTATTTATTAGTTCTATAAAGGAAGATAGTCAATAATGATATCAAAATAGTAACAAAAAACAATTTATTATTAACCCACGTTTTCTTCTTCCAGTATTAATTAGTTCTGTTTCATCTCGAGCGTTTCCTCATGTTATCAATATCAAAAATCAATTTATTCCCCTGTATAATTTTTTTTTCTTAAATTTTAGAAGGTCTGTAAAGAAATTTCACTTAAAATTCAGATATTTTTATTTATATTTTTTAAATTTAAAATAATTGGCGTAAGTTTGTAATTAGAACACTATTCTTCAAAAGAACACCTTTTCAGAAGCACCAAAAGGTGACTCACTCCAATTTTTTTTCACTATAGTTATATCCTATAGTTGAAATGGCAAAATATTGGCTTATTATATATTTAAAAGTATTCAAGAAGCTCAAGGAAATGTTTTTTGAATTTTTCAATATCATTTTATTTTATTTTAAATTTTAGTTGTTCCAATATTTTTTTTTAATCAAGTCATTAATTGAAAAATCAATGTAAATATGACTGATTAATTGTACTTTCTTAAAAAGAAAACATCAATTTCATTAAATGTACTAGGGGATTTCTCCACATCTTCAGAATTAATTATTACATTTATAAGGTTTAGATAATCATAATTCTTTTTTTCCCATAGTATGAACTAATTACAATTATTTCATTATCTAAAATTTAAAATTATATACATGTTTAAATGAAAAAAAATATATTATTATAATAGTAATGTTCATATATTTCAAAAATAGAGAAGAACAAATTATTAGATTAGATTTAGTCGTAATACTGTGTAGGTAATAAAAATGTTATCAATTATTTTGTGTACAGCTTTACAACTGAATAATATTACATACAAATTTTTATTAGAAGAAATTTTATTTTTATCTAAATTACATGACATTTAAGGAAAAGGAGAAATAAAAATAGATAACCACACCATGGAACATGTTTATTTAAGCCAGTGATTCCCAAAGTGGGGCACCACCGCCCCCTGGTGGGTGCTACAGCGATTAAGAGGGGTGGTGATGGCCGCAGGTGCATTTGGAGGGCGATGAATAACTATAAGTTGTCACGGTTAACAATATTAATGCTGACGAAAGTAGAGCCGAGGATTACTAAATTGGTTACAGCACACCAGGTTCATCCTACTCATTAAGATGATTTTGGATGTTTTCACTTTTTTTGTATTACATTCTATCCTAAATTCAATAAATAGTTTCATTATTTCTAAGTTCAATGTTTCTAATTTATCCCTTACTATATTTTACGAAACAGGTAGAAACATTAATACATATATACCAGGTCATTCAAAAAGTCCTGTCGTTTTTTTGGGGGAAATTATAAATAAATAAATATTTTCAAATAATCACCTTTATTCATCAAAATATCCACCGTTACAGTCGGTAACCTTCTCCCAACGAGATGGTAAAGCCCAAATTCCTTCCTTAAAAAACTGTTGATTTTTACTG
>NW_027105402.1:968805-976170 GCF_000696795.3 Halyomorpha halys | reverse complement strand
AACAAACGAAAAACGACAGGACTTTTTGAATGCCCTGGTATTTCCAATTAATTGCTATTACAACTTTCAAAAATTATTTTGAAGTAGGTGGTAGGACAAAAAAGACGGCGGCCGAAAAAAAAGTTTGGGAACCACTTATTTAAGCCAACATAGTATTTGTATTCGCTTGGAACCAGTTTTTCTTGCTTAAGTATGTCATAAAGGGATATATTGATAATGATACAAAAAGACAAGTCTTGGCTGCATCCAACCAATCGTGAAAAGACTATGAAATTAAAATCCACATGTGTCAGAATGGTATTGAAAGAAATGAAGAGAAAGGACAGGATACGTTTTGCGAAGCTTACATAAACATGCCCCAAAGAAACAGACAATGGAGACAATGAATTCTACATGAAAATGCGCTGAACATAACCCAAGGAGAAAAGATATTACGCGTGGTATTGTCTCAGAGTAGATATCTTAAAACGCCAAAAGAAAAAGATGTTGATAAATGATGAGAGTAAACGTACTCATGTTTATGATAGGACCCCGTGGAGAGAAGGACCAACGATGTTTGCAAAAAGAAGAGTTGGAACGTACTGATCAGGCTAAGGAATAGTCCTACGAAAATCTTGAATACCACCAAAGGAAATATTGAATATAACTCTCTAATGGGAACACCTTTCCAATAAAGGGAATAAATTAAGGAACAAACTTATAAAATTATCCAAAAAAATCAATCAATTTGTATAATGAAAAAAATACACATTAACCCCAGACTACATAAACAAAGGGTATTACTTAATAATATATTTACGTATTTTAATAAAATAAATCAGGTCCTAAGGTCAGAAATGATTTCGGTTTCCTTGTTTAAATATGCAGAATAGAAATTTTATTTTTCTATTCTATACCGGTCTAGGTATGACAAACCTTAGAATTACACCGTCGAATGACTGGGTTCAGACCGAATTATTTAAATACTTTTCTAAACTGTCAGCCTCTCAGTATTATTTATTTAAAAATATGATATATTCTTTATTGGGTTAATTCATATCGGTTGTTCCAAATAGTCAGTTAAAATGAAAATAAATTACTGATTATAACAAGTGTAATAAAGAGACATCCAATTTTAACCTACCAATAATTCAGCAAGACAGGAAGGTAATTGATGTAATACAGTACTAATACACAACGCTACTGATACAGGGAGTTTATTCAGGCCGGTTGTATTGATAACAGTAATGAGCTCCTTAACATAAATTAATGCGTTAGATTAGAGCGAATGCCGGTAGCACATGTGCACCATCTGATAGGCCGCTCGTCCAGGCCCCGGCCATTAGGTTCCAGGGAGATCGAACTAGACTTTCTACTAATTAGTTAGTCTTATAACTCATCTATAGGGCACCCACTTGATTACCGACACCCATCCTAAGGGTTAATTGTCTTGTCAATGATAGCTTTGAGAATTTCGGTGCAATATTCTAGCTTGCAGAATGTTTATCTTGTTTATGAAACTGATACGTTGTTTATTGTTTTTATAGGTATGATTCATATTTAAAAGCATTTTTTAAAAAGAAGTATGAAATAAATACAATAAAAAATAAAAATGAAATCATTTGGTAAAAAATTAAATTTCTTATATATGTTGAATTTACTTGGATTGATACATTTTAACACTTGACACAAGATGCCCAATCTCTTCTCCAAATTTTAGGTGATTTTATCTTTTCCTCGCCTGATGGTGTTTGCCCTAGCGAAACGTTGACTCATATATACAATATACTATATAGCTACTATGCTCATCTACTTATAACTATCTACATCTACTTGGGAGATTTACGGATTTTTGTTATAGACTTGAAACAATAATTTTCATTACTTTTTCTCGTATAAATTAATTAAATATTTAAGGTATACGTTCAACAGCATCAGAGAGCGTTCTGCGCGTACATTCATTCTACAAAAACGGTTACAAAAGCGTGCTCTGCAACAACTTGGGGTACTTCCAGTGTATGTCAGAGGTACCTTAAGCCAATGTCCCAATATTACAAAAATTATAATTAAAATACCAAATATTTAATCCATTTCATCACTACTTTGCAATTCCTCCCTCCCCCCCCCTTAAATTCTTACATACTAAGTCATTCTAAGGATAATTTTGGTGACAAGTATTCGATTGATGAGAGACGAATACATTTTTATTCGAATAAAAAACGACTAAACAATCCAAAAGTATTCGGATTTGAATATTTGAAATATTATATCGATCGAATAAAAAAAAAATCGAATAAAGATATAAAAAGGAACCCAAAGAAAAGTTAAAATAAATCTATACGCAATCTTAAAATCGATAGCATTTTCATATTATGCATATCCAAAAACATAAAAATAGACCCTTATAAGTTAGAAATCAGAAAAGTTAAAATAAATCGATACGCGATCTTAAAGTTCATAGTATTTTCGTTTTTGGCATCTTGAGAAACATATAAGTTTATAAAGCTTAATATATTAGATATCAGAAAAGTTAAAATAAATCGATACGCGATCTTAAAATCGATAAAGTTATCATATTCTGCATTTCTCAAAACATAAAAGTGGACCTTTATAAGTTAGAAATCAATAAAGTTAAACTAAATCGATACGCGATTCTAAAATCTATAGTATTTTCATATTCTGCATATCCCAAATGGACCCCTTATGTTAGAAATCAGAATAGTTAAAATAAATTGATACGCGACATTAAAATCGATAGCATTTTTGTTTTCTGCGAGTTAAGGGACCAGCATTATAAATTTAAACAATTGCCCCTTGCCCAACTGTAGGTTCGGTCACTTTAGACATATGGTTCCTTGTGTTCACATTTCATTACAAAAGAAACTCAATAAAAACAACTACGTCCCCATACGGCCCTTGAAACCATTCTAACAGGCCTTTCAAATCCTTAGAATCCTATATCAAAAGGAAATGGTAAATTGTCTTCGGCAGGAACATGCTGTCATCTAACAATGGACTTGCATCAGTCAAGCTATTTTCTGGTTAACATATGTGGGTAAGTGCACAAGAGTCCTAGGCCCTGGTGTCCGACCACACAACTTTTAGCCACACCTTCCAAATACTTTACTTTTAAATCTCATAGGCTCTCTACCTCCCCCATCTAGTCTCCTAAAATTATCCGATTGGTCAAAACCCCCTCTCCTATTTCATTATTATTTCTATCCCCTCTTCCTCAGAGTACATATATATTTTCTAGACTAGATAGCTAAGTAAGATATAAGTTAGAAGATAGAGACTGAGTAACATGTAGTTCTTGTAAATATATTAGAATAAAGTCATTTTAGTCTTCACTGATTTTTTATGTTATTTATCTTGCGTGTTGGGAAACATATAAGAGCACCCTAATTTATTAGAAAGCAGAAGAGTTAAAATTTATCTATACGCGATATGTACCGCCATAGGCCTGTAAGACAAAAAATGTCGTCTTTATACGAATGCAAATGTATTCGGATGGTTAATCATTTAATTTTTTCGAATAAGAGATTATTCGTCCATAAAATTGACGAATATAAAAGTATTCAAATGGTTATTCGAATTGTTTTGCTGGAATAATTGATTATTCGTGAAAAATAATGACAAATACAAAAAGTATTCGGATGGTTAATCATATATTTTTGTAAGAATAATTGATTATTCTAGTAAAATAATGACGGAATACAAAAGTATTCGTCTCTCGTCAATCGAATAATATTTGCCCAACTCTGTTTTATAATAATTTATTTTAAATTAAATCTTCATTCAAAAGATAAATAAAATTTAATTTCTGCTTAAAATCTAAATCGCTCAGAATTGAGCATTCACTGGACGAAATCCGATTACTCTTCTTTGAACTAAACAGTGTTCGTCCATTCAGTTTAGGATATCAAACGGAATGAACTTTGATTCGTTCATTAAACAAATGTGTGAGCGATTTACTGCTACTGTAAAAAAAAAAAAAATTATCTCCACGCCAACATAAAATTCAAAAAGAAACTCATAATGTGGAAGTCTTTGCCAGCGGTGCTGACACAACGCACGATTTTTTCTCTTCCTTTCCGGAATTGAACTGTCAGAATACCCGCAGCTGAGCCATTGTGGAGTGTGATTTAGGTTATTCTCACACAAAAATACTTTTGAAGGACAAGTTTCTTCGAAATTAGAGTCAATCCGGTGATCTCTGGTGTATTTCGACTATTCTCATCACAAATTCCATACGATAATTAATGTACATTCAATAAAGATGATCAAACAATATAGAGTACAAACGCCAACCAACAAAAATACTCAGTAGTACAAGCGCTGGGAAAAGGTTGGCATATGAGTACTCTTTATATTATTAACTTATTAATATTTACTCCTTTTTGTATTTTGACCTTATTTATTTATTTTTAACTGGTAGACTAATAGCTGACCGTATGTGATATGTTGTAGGAAGGACTATCCCGGTGGATGTCAATAAAGGTACAAAATAGTAAAGATTAAATATTAATTGGTAACCAAGGTTTTGCCCCATTTAGCAGGGCTCCATCGAGGCTAAATAGGGATTAGATTAAAAAATTGTAAATATGATAAAAAAAAAAAAAAGAATATAAATAGAAAGAGTGAAAAACATCATATAACTAAGATGAATATAGTTAACTAAAAAAAATTATAAACATAAATGAATAGTATAAGTCCCTTTTTGCTTATATGCGTTAAACTGATAACTAGTCTTTTATTAGAGTTTAAAAAGAAGTCTTTTAAAAACTTTTATTTTATTCACTCATATTTAATAATACCCGCCCAACTTTGTCCTAATATCAGAAGATTCTTCATTCAGAACTTACTCATCTAAATTAATTTTCAAGTTCCGCTAATCCTTCAGATCAAAGCGGATTTCATTTTGAAAAACAGTCAAAGATATCAACAAATAAGAAACAGTTCGTCAACTTAGATCAATAAATGCTAGAAAAACTCTAAAATAAAACTGTCAAATTTTATTTGTTATTACTCTAATCACATTATTCAACATGTCTAAGAATATGTTAGCTGAGAAAGTTATGAAATGAAATCATAACTTCGAGGACTGACTATGAGCTGGGGAGACGCTGGCGGAGTTTATCCATTGTCTAGAAAATGGATATCTATTTATTCAATTGATTATAAAATAACCTATCGGTTAATTTTGGATGCTGACCACATAATATTAATCAATAATCCCTAAACATTTGTCAAAAAAAAGGTAAATGATTAAAAAATAGAAACAAAAAAGAACATCTTTATGTGCTTGACATCAAAATACATTTTTGAATTTCAGTTACAGTAATGAAAAAATAAATGGTGTCAGGAACCGTGATTAATAAATTAGAAAAACAGACCTTTTAGATGGAACATACTTCTACAGTGATAAAAAATTCGCAAAACCGTGATGTGTGAACCTAAAATACGTCTCAAAATTTGTAATCACTCAATGTTCGTCGATTTCGTACAGTTTCTCTTCACATGTCAGTTCGTAACAGCATAATCTTAGCTAAGTTGAACCCGAGGCCGACCAAACTGCCAAAATCACTGACAGGCAATATACTGTAGGAAACATGCGACCTTTATTGGTGGGTACTGGGAGCTCACCGCCAACCGCAGGCGAAGACTCTCGATATATTGGACTTGGACCAATCACAGCCAACGACACATCGCTGACCGTTTTCATATAACAGCCTTCTTCTGAGGCGTAAAGTTTTATAGCGGCAATAAAGCAGTCAGGTCCGGCGGTCCCCCTTTACATCTTCAGTTCCATCTCCCCGCTCATCATCAAAACCTTAAACTGTATTATCTCATAAACAATTAATCACATCAAAACGTAATATGGAATATAGCCATGGCCTGAATATTGGTTGTTCATAATATTGTAGACAATAATTTCAAATAAAATTGAATAAAAAATAAATTTTATTCTGTACTGTGATCCAATTAAAAGAAAAAACAGATCAGAAAGAGAGAGGGGTCCAAGAGAAGATATCCAGCTAAGTCCATAGGAATCACCGCTATATAAAATGCAGATAACATAGACCATCGTTTGAAGGATTCAACCCAGATTTTTTCAGGAAGTTGCTGACCATTCTCAGACATTTCCCTGGTCTTCCCTAGAAAATCTTGTTGGCGACACCAGTAACATCAATAGATTTTTTTTTAATGCCATTCGCTTATTTCCACTGATTTTAAACAGAAGATTTAAAGTAATGTCATTTTCATTGACAAATCAACAATTGAAATAGTATCTCTGTTAAAACTATGTAAAAATTAATAAGTAATCTGGTTTTGTAAACAAAATTGGAAAAGAGAGAAATCATAAATCACTGGTTAATAATTTCATCGTATACATTAATCATTTATTTTTTACCAGTGGCGATGGAAGGTTCTGTCGAACCCGTAGAGATGTTTTACACGTTGGTTCGTTGGATATTTAATGAACCATTAGTAGCAACAAAACAGTCATGCATTGATTTAGCAATTAAATACTTTAGGATGGGAATGGACACATTATTAGAGTACTTAAATAAATTTATACTTCGATCCAAAGCAGAATCAATAAATGAGAATTTATTGATTGGTGTTGAAAGAAAGCACTTATCCGAATTATTTAATTAATGTCCTGTAAAAAAAAATCTTCCTAATAATAATTTTTTTTTATGTCATTATAATCAAAATGAATTCGAATAGAATTTTATCTGGATGTTTTGGGATTCTGTTCCATCTCCAGGATTATACGTTGCATTTACATTATTCTAATTAAACACAATAAACTTCTACTACATAATACATTGTTTAAAGTTTCAATTAACCATCTAATTTGTCTAATTTATATGTTAGCCAAATATAATTCTTCTTATATGCTATTTCCTATAATACTAGATTTTCTGATATAATTATTCATCTGTAATGATTTCGTCTACAATTAAAAGTTATAATATAAGACATAAATCTAAGATATACCTCCCAGGTATACATACAATGATACACTCAGCAGTGCTAAGCTATTAACTAGCCCCATCTTTGGTTTTCTTTCTAATTTTTCTATCAGTATACTACATATTTTATAAATATATACTTTAATCTACATCTTTTTAAATTAGACTTTAATCAGCATTTCTAAAAAGACTTTTCATGTTGTGTAATTGTAAGCTATTAAAAATATTGTCATAATGCGAGCTCGAATATTTTTCAGCTTCTAATGTACGTTTCTTTATCTAGGACTTAAGGGGTTGTTCATACCAAATTTATGGCTAGTTTTAATACTGTATTCAGAATGTTAAATTTCTATTTTTACTATTTTTCGCCTTTGTATATCAACCCTTGACAATGATTTAATTT
>NW_027105402.1:963947-968755 GCF_000696795.3 Halyomorpha halys | reverse complement strand
ATAAAGTAATGAAAGAAGTTATTTTAGTTTTAATAATTTTCGTTTTGTACATATCTTTACTAACGAGATTTATATATATATTTTATTCTGTGTTCAGGTCGAAAATTAAGAACTACTGTTTTCTTTTCATAAGGTAAGAACAAAAAGTAAAATATTGTAGATCAAATGGTAAAACAAATAATAATGTAATCGCAATTTGGAATCCTTAAGATAAACCGAAAATCACAGTGTCAAATATACTTTGATGAGAATTTATATAAAAAAATTATCAAACGAAAGATGTTTTACACGGATTTAATTGTATAAATAAGCTGCAGCGTGCAATGATAGATAATTTTACAACCTCCGAGGCTTCGATGAAAAATAACAGTATTAATAAAAATAAAAATTCTTTTGGATAACAAATTATAGTTATACTAAATCAACTTCTTCAATAGAAGCTAGCCATTGTTTTGACATCGATTCATCTCATTTATACCATAGATTTTGTGAAACTCGTAATTTAGATAAAATTTTTATAATGCACAATATAATATTTTTTAAAAATAATATGTAATTAATACAATATATCATAAATTAAGGTTTTGTGTATTCATGTTAAAATATCCATTCTTATAATATATATAGAAATAGAAGAACAAAGGAAAGAAGAGACAAAAATGTAAATGATGACTTTATTAATCACTGAATTAAAAAAAAAAATTAAATTTATAAAACAAAAGAAATATAAAAATAATAAAAAATACCATCATGATTTATAGAAATGAAAATATGAATCTATATCAAAAGTATATAAAATAAAACTAATAAGGTAAATATACATCCACAACTATATACAATATTTACATTCTGCTTGAATAACTCTAAACCAAGCCTCACCACCTCCATGTGAAAGGCAAAGTATGACTCCAAGAGATTCCAGCGCTTCTCTCTCAGTTACGTCACATGTATTAAGGGACAGTAGAGACTGAAGGAGAGAAAATAGAACATACACCAATAAATAATATATTTTAATAACTGTATTATGGTTTGCAAGGATTTCAGTTTTTCATCTAATCCTAACATAACTTAATAAAGCGTACTAGGGTGTGACGGTGTTCCCCTAATTTAAATTCAAGATTTTTTTAAACTTAATGATCTTTTTACTGGAAGAGTCTTATGGAATTAAGATTTTTTTTCCTTCTTGCCTAAAATAATGTAATGAAGAGCGTGTAATTTAACTAACAGCGTTGTGAATGTTTATATTTCAACTACTTCTCTAAAGAAGGCTGGTTACGGTAATTGTATTTGAATGTTATTGATTATTAGTCTATTGGTCAATAACTGAGGTATAAATCAAAAAGATTGGTGTTAGGTGAGTAAATAATATGGTAATAATGAGAAAACACTTTTTAGGCTGTCTCCTTGATTATGGTCTAAGGGCCGAAGCGTTGGAGGATTAAAACAAACTGATGAGAGTAAAATGGATCATTTGTATTGTGTCATAATGTAGTTTATGTTATTATTAATATTCAATTATTATTATTACTGTATGAGTGACAGACCATGGAGGTCTAAGTCCTCGCGCCATGTATTTCCTAATACATAGCGCGTTTCTTGACGTGGTTTTTGCGCAGGGTGGGTCGTCACTTCCACGTCTATTTTTTGTGAGTTCCACCCATAGACTAACGGGCCTTACAAATAACCCAGGGAGGCTGTGAGTGAGTTTTGTATAATTTTATGCTTGTAAAAATCCCGGATGGAGCCGGGCTCGAACTCGCAACCTCAGGGTTGGTAGAAAGGCGCATTGCCACGCTGCTACCACTGCCCCATTAATATTAAATACCTTCAAATAATTAATTAATAAATATATTAAATCAGAGAACTAATGAAATAAAAGAAAATTTCTTGTTTTTTGTATATATTTTTATCACAGCACCAAACCGATAATATAAATTAAACACCTCAAAATAAGGAAGAAAAAGTGAAGGTATGTCCATGAGCACTTCGTGTAGAAGATATTAACGTTGAAATATTTTCACTGATATGAATTATCTATAACTAATATGTGTTCCAACTACATTAATAATGAAATGTTAACCTTAATTCATATTAAATGTTATCCAAAGTGATTATTTAAATCAGTGACCGGATGGCACTGGATATGTGTTATAGTCACGCTCTGCATATTTGACACTATTGGTTTTTTTCGTTAGGAGTGACATTAAACAAAAAGTCTAGGTAAGCCTGGTCAATGTCTACAATTCTTTACTTCTTCTTTTTTTCCTTCAGCCCACATGCCTTTTAGCGTGAGGATGCTCCCCACCATCGGTTTCATGCGTTCCTATCCCTGACAAAGTTCCTCATTTCTTCTAGTCTCCCTATTTGGCTTCCAATTCTTTCCATATGGCTGGCCATCTGGGTCGCCGTCTCGATTTTCTTCCCACTGGCCTCACCTCCATTAAATTTCATCTCAACTCTTTACGAATGAGGATAATTGAAACTTGTGTAACAATAAAACATATAGAGTGCCGTTTGTCCAATGCAGCTGTGAAAGAATGATGCGATCCTGCCTTAATGCTCAATGCAATCACTTTCAATAACATTTAATAGGAATTTTAACGTTTTCATTTCATTAATAAAGTAGTTGGAACACATATTATCTTGTCTATTATAATCTAAATAATTCATAACAATGAAATTCTTAAGACGTAAAGATCTCTTAAAGCATTTACTGACAAACATGCATATGGATTTTTTTTTTGAGGTCCTTAAGTTATATTTTAAATTTAGATTGTTAACCCTGTATATTTTTTAAATATCTTATAATCAATTTAAAATATAAGAGAATTAGTTTGGAAATATTCATTTGTTTATATAATAGCATTATTTTTTTTACTATCATTATTGTTATATTTTCCCTTTTTTTAGCAGTAAAAAAATTGTTAATAAGGAATTCCAGTATTACAAACATGAAAGTGGGTACAAGTGTCATACTCCGTATGATGTATAATTAATATTTAAACTTAGAACGGTATTATAATTATTATTATTACTATTATTATTAATTCGGCTCCACAACTCTATGTCGAGTCCAGGCCTCCTGCACCAGCCTCCACCAATCATTACGAGTGCGGCCGCCATCCAGTTCCTCACTCCCATCATGGTCCTGGCCTCACCACTCAAACCATCACTCCATCGAAGGCGTGGTCTTCCTCTGCGTCTTGCTCCATGTAGTACCTCAGTCGCTATTTTCCTTGGCAAATCACTTTCAGCCATCCGAGCTACATGACCTCCCCACCTCTATCAACTGAACCTCACAAACTGGACAACGTCCGGTTCCTTGTATAAAACTTTGAGTTCTTGGTTTGTTCGACGTCTCTATATCTGGTCAACCTTGACAGCTCCAAATATTTTACGGAGAATCTTCCTTTCCAAGACCATTAAGTTGTGCTCACCAGCCTTGGAAATAGTCCACGTTTCCGAACCAGAATTGACCGAGAAGAATTGGCCGAATAATTGTTTTATACAAATAAATCTTGGTGTCCTTAGACAAGGCACGGCTCCCCAAAAATAGGGTCTGAGGCTATAATAACAGCGGTTGGCACATAGGAATCTTCATTTAATTTCAGAGTCCACAACATTGTCTTGGGTTATGAGCGATCCAAGATACAGAAACTCGGGGACTTTTCCAAAAGTAAATTCTCCGATCCTGATTTCTTTACCGGGTCTGGGGATTTCCTCTGTGACCATGTATTTGGTCTTTTCTGCATTCACTTCAAGCCCCATTTTTCTTGCTGCCTCACCCAATTTCATAAATCCAACCGAGACAGCTTGGAAAGAGCGTCCGGCAAGAACGGTATTATGTTTTACAATGTTATTAGCAACATCCAACACACAATTTTAATTTAATTAGAATACACAAAACCAAAACTGTTTTACATCTGTTAGTTGGAATTACCATTTATAGGTGTAATTCTTATTCTATTTCTATAATTCCTCATTAAAGAAACTATAATTTAAAATAGGTTTGTGCAACATTTTCCCGCATTTAAGTCCTTCCATAAAATTCAGTCTCTTCTAAATATCCTTCCATTCTTCATAGCTCACTGTCACTTTTAAACTAACTACTGTCATTACTATTCTCAATATTTCACCAGTCATTTATTTCTTTTTTGAAAACTATTCCAAATGAAACCAGTTAAACATTTGTTCTCCACAAGTGTACAAATTTTTAAATTGTTCATAGAAGTCCCATTTTAAAATAAGATATCTTTATCACTTTTTAAGAGGTACTTAGTCACAAAATTAAGTTCAATAAACCCGCATAAGTAAAAATAAAAATCACCAAATGGAATAAATGGCATTTCCGCCTTGGAATTTGGACAAAAAGAGCAATTTCTCTGGAGCATTGTTCCCGAAGAAACGAGGTTGGGTTATTTCCTGCCATTTCAACCATTATAATATTTCAGATAATTATACCTCACTTTAGCGGTGGATTAAAAGCCACTTTTATTATTTATTTTAGTAACATGGTATGAAGTAATTATCTGAAATCACTAATAATGGAGCAGATAACACCGGTCATTATTGAAATTTTTACTTCTGACCTTTTTTATCAAGAATAAAAAATTTCTAGGCAATAGAAGATTATATCAAAAACAATTTTAATATTTCAGGACAGTAACACAGAAACAACTATTCTCTGTATGTAGCATGTATTTTAATTATTAAAATCTTTCTTAGTCATCATTTCCAAAAAAAAGTCACATCTTTGCTGAGAGAGAGAGAGAGAGAGAGAGAGAGAGAGAGAGAGAGAGAGAGAGAGA
>NW_027105402.1:936969-960872 GCF_000696795.3 Halyomorpha halys | reverse complement strand
ATAGGCAAGCATTCTCTATTCCTACGTAACTGGCCCAAATTTCTAAAACATTTCCCAGAGGTACTAACTGCATGGTCTTGCCAATCGAGTGATGAAGAGAATGTTACACTTAGTAGCAGTAAAGTTTTGGAGTATTCAATGGGTATATCATTTAAATGAATTTTTCGACAATTTCCTGCGACTAATGGTTTTACATAAAATTTGTAAAGACATAATATCGAGAGAGAGAGAGAGAGAGAGAGAGAGAGACTTTTTTTTTTTTTTTTTTATTACTGTATTATCATATATTTGTAATGGTAACTATATATCAATAAAGAGGATTTGAAAATAAAAAAATAAAAAACTTTTCTTTTTATGATACTGAAGGAATAAGAAATACAATCATTATTTCATAATTTTTTGAACATTAAAAAGTATTCCTGAGTTTACAGGGATGCTCTTCAAGTATTCGTGGCTCTTGATTTATTTGAAATTCCATAGAAAGTTTTGTTGTTTTAATCTGATATAATCCTTTTCATACTTACACCCTCTTAAGTCCCTCCCCTTTCATAACTTATTAAATAAAGCTCGTGGTTTAATTTGACTGCGTACACCTTACTTATGATCATCCTATTGACCTATAGTTTTCGTTTTTTATTTAGGTTATTTATGAGTTAACCAATGAGAAGTTTTACTCAAGCCACTGCTATGCAATGTTGGGCAAAATTAATTAAATTTAAATTTGATTGTGAATGGTAATAATAATTACTTGGGCTATAACTGTAAATGGACTATAATTGTAATTACAGATCACAATTAAAATTACAGTGCTTCATCAAGTAGTTGAAATTATCAATTTAAAATACTTTTTATTTAAAAATAATTTTTAAATTACAGTAATTGGTAAATAATTATTGTAATTTAAAAATAATTTTTAAATTACAGTAATTGGTAAATAATTATTGTCGATCATGGAATAACAATTTCCAACAATGTTATGTCCTATTACATACACTTAATAACTAAATTTATATGAATAATAATAAATCTTAAAAAAGTACTAACATGATATAGTGATTGATACTCCAATAACATGTTCTAGTTCACTTAATAGACTTTCTCAGTTGCCAACACGATACTAGACTGTAAATAGGACTGCAAACTAAGATATGACGTAGGCATAAATTAAGTATTAAAATTTTAATTTATTTTATATTCTCATCTCACTTCCACACACTATTATCAACGAAATTTAAATTAAGATCAATTAGTTTTTAATAATTTTATTTATTTCTTTTTTAATGGATAATAATTGACCATTCTTAGCATTATAAAATAAAGTTATATATATTCCATAAGAATTCAACTAGTAGTTCAACTGTATTGGAATGAAAAGTTGTTAAAACGTTATAGCCTGAATTAGTAATTTTATTTTTTTTTCCCCCAAGAGTCCCATTGGAGTCCTATACTACACCTAACCATGGTTGGGGGTCAAAAGTTCCTCTATTTGTAGGACCGCCGCTCAATGAAAAAGTCAACGCTACAGGCCAGATTTGAACCGGTACCGTCAAAATATCTCAAATTGGTAAGACTGTGCCTAACCTCTGAGCTACCGGCAGCCCAACTTACCAATATCTAATGAATAAATATCAATTAAATATATGAATTCCTTCAAATTTTGTTGATTTCAACCAAATATTAATCTGTAGAAGAAAATTCATGACCTGTAAAATTAATGTCATTTATCTATATCAATATTTTTTGATCTTCAATGGTGAGACATTCTTTAAATATACGTATATGGAAACATTTTGGTAAGCAATTAAGGGACTTCTTCATTATACCTCACCTTTCTCTATATATTTTTTAAATATCTTGTAAGTAATGTGAAATATAATAGAATTTCTTGATTGTCTTTTATCATATCATGGAATATATTTCTGTTATTCATTATTATGGTTATGTTTTAGGGTAAAAAAATGAGTGGGTTTATTACACTAGATTCAACTTCATTTACGATTATAATTAGTATTTATACCTAGTACGGTACTATGCTCACCGAAAAAAAAGAAAAAGAACGGTGGTATTTGAAATTATCATTTACAATCGCGTGTGATTTTTATTTTATTTCTATAATTCTTCATCAAAGCAATTTTATACTTTTTTTACAATTTCAAAATTCTCCAATTTAGACTTATACCTTTACCACATATTAAGCATATTTTTAAAACTCAATAAACCTTATTTTACATTGAACCGTCTATTTATATAAATTGAAGAAAATATCAAATTGCTTTACAGGTAAGTTTTAGTAGCTACGAATAATATTTAGGGTATGACCGTTTCATTTTTAGAGTATGTCGTCCTGGAACTCCTCCAGTTGGCCAGCCATGATATAATAAATGCCAATTGGAAGCAGTCAGCGACAGACAGCCATAAAAGACTGGAAGAGGGGAGAATGGTTTGTTTGGTGAGGCGGCTTTGAAGGGCATCCACTCGTCATATTCGAAATTGAATGAGATCCTCCCAAGTTTGCCTTTGCATACTTAACCCTCACCTTCACATAGTATTATACCCCCACGCTCCGTATCGTCCTAAAAAAAAATTATAACGTCACACGTCTTTTGTGCCCCCTTTCCCTTGAGAGCTTATGCGTTTTATTATATATAAATGTATATTTTATATTGCTTATAAATAATTCAACAAAATAATAATTTCGATTTTAGATAGAGACGCACAATAAAATAAAATGTATATATCAACTTAAAAAGAGAATTTAAAAGGTTCTTTGTTCATTACACAAAAAGAAAATTTTACTATAATCTTTGACAGCTCTAAAAAGATAAAACCCGTTCTATAGATTCTTATCACTCATATTATTATTTTATTACTCATTGGTCCTACTTCATTATTGTATTTTAGTATGATTCTTACTGGGTCAGCTATATTGAGATATCGAATTCTGATAAAAACTATTTGTTTTTTTATTATGAGCAGCTAAGAAAAAAAAAACACATGAAATAATAAATTTATAATTATTAATCATTTCATTATTTTATACATATATTAATTTATTATTATGTATTTACTTTTATTTTTTATTTAAAATGTGTATATGATATGATTAAGCTTAATATTTAACAGTCTTAATACTTAATGCCCCTGAGTGTGGAAGATTGTATCACATTAATTAATTTTGGATTTAAATAATAAAAATGAAAGTTCTTCTTCTTACTACAATTTAAAAAAAAATCTTGTTGATTCAATAAATTTTAAAGTGTTATGGCTTCCTCAGGATAAATAAATTATTTATCTTAAACTTTATTTATCTTTATCACATTTTATGTATAATTTACGCTTATAGCTTTGAACACGTTACTCAGACCTTTTCCTAGCCAATAAAGAATATCTTTTGTAATGAAATTTCTCATATACCAATCATCCAGTGGTTAGATCGATCTTGAAAACAACCTCCTGTAATTTATATTTCAAATTCCCTACCAACTTTTTCAAGAGCAAGTTCAAAAAGGATTATCATGACAAAATTCCTTGTTGAAGCAGAATTAAGTGAACCAATTCAATTTAGTTCTATTCTTAAATTGTCAAGTCAATCAATAGATAAAATTGTTTCCAGAATCATCTATGGGTGCTTTGATAGCTTGGCTTCCTACATTATATTAATAAACTTAAAAAAAAAAACAGCTTTTTTTTCTAGTGAATTCAATCCTCAATATGTACCTTTCAAATTAAGTTGAACTACATACTATGTATACTAACACGTTGAACTGTATAATACCATTATCTGATATGGTGTCATAAACATACATACAAACCATTTTTTAGGATAAGTAAAAAATATATATTATTAACAGCAACCATTCACGTGTATTTAGTTAAGACATTAGTCGTATAGTATAAAAAACCTTTATTATTGGTTAGGAGTAATGATTATTTTTCATAGAAGACATTTTCTATTTCAATAATATGGAGAAGATATAAAAATAATAACAATGAAATTTATCATTATTAAACGCAGTGATCATGTTTAGTTTTAACCCTAAATACTAATTTCTAAAAAATAGTAACATTAATTCCTACAAATCCCACATATTTTTTTGTTTTAATCACTTCTTTTAGATTTTTCTAAACGATATCTCTCATAATTAAAAAAAAAAAAACACATAAAATACTAACATTCATTTTTCTTATCTAAGACGCTTTACAATGAATAAGAATGACTTTTCATTTCCGATCAGTCAACATGTGTTTTACATGTTTACATACGTTCTAACATGCAAAGAGAGGCGTCAGGAGCACGATGAAACCCAAGTGAAGTAACGAGACATGACAGAATTACAAGGGCAGTGGGTCACAGACATTGATTACCAAGTCATGTTATTAACAAGTTATGAACTAACTTAAACTTGGCTCGACCACATTTGCATTTATCTACATATGAAATACAGAGAGAATGTTTAAAGAAAATTGTTTCAGAGAGAATTTATAATTTAATTTTGATAACTGGAACACCATAATTATACTAACAGAGGGAACTACGACGGATTCCTCTGAATTTCATTATATATGGAGTTATTTTTGCAAGATTTTTACACAGTCTATAAAAACTTGAGCAGTCCGTAGTTCTAAACTTGGTGTAAACCGTAAACGTTCTCCTGAAACGTAAGAACTAAAGATAAAAATATACCATTAGCAATAAACATCTCCTATTATTAGATTAAAATAGGTTTGTTTTATTTATATGGCATCTCTTTTATACTAAGCACATTAATTGTAAATGGAATAAACAATCAAAACTATCACATAATCGCAATTACAAAAAGTATGTTCATTTAGGTACAAAATATTCTTTTTTTAATAAGTAGCATATTTTAAAAAAATATGTTTTGAAGAATTTGCTTATAATTGTAATTTTAAATATTTATATAATTGTATTTTTAAAAACTATTTACTAATCTATAGTAAATCATGTTAATACCTTCAGATATATTGATTTTTCATCACTCTGATTACCTATATATTGATTATATGGTGTAGGATAGATCTTGCATCTGACAAACTTTATTGTTTAGTAATTGTTTGGAATAATTTTTCACATATAATGAATTCAAAAACAAAATTCTAAAATTTACCAAGTTTATACTTGTCATTTTCATTATTAAACTTAAATTTGAAGATAATATTGGTATTCATAATATATTGGTATTCATAATATTGGTATTCATGCCCCTTGTATTATACTTAACTTTATAATGTGCTAAAGTGTTATTTTTTGAATTGGTAAATCTGATCAAATTCATTTCACTCAAACAAAAAAATTATTAAATACATTTAAAAAATCCTTAAAAAAAGACATTTGCACTGTTGTTGGGTGGCAAAACCCTTCTCTCCTAGAAAGTAAAAGTGAAGCCAAAAAGGCCACGCCCACGGAAGGAAGGTTATCGTTTAGCTTAATAGAAATGTCCGCCAATCTGAACTGAGACAGATGATTACTTGTACATCTCTCATTAGGCACGTAATATGTTAAGGAGCTGAAAGATGAACACTTACAAATAAAGATTAACAAGCTTTAAGAGTCTTCGAGCGGAAGATTATGAGACGAATTTTTGGTCCAATATGTGAAATTGCCTATTTCACTACAAGAAATAATAAGGAATTGGATGGCCTTAATGGATATGTGTGAAGACATTGTGTTATTTATCAAGTCCAGAAGAATTAGCTGGCTTAAACATTTAGAAAGCTAATCCAAAGTAAGAATGGTGAAGAAGGCAGACCTTCACTGGAAAAAGAGAGCACGCTCCAGTAAAACAGGCAAAAAGGCGTGAAAGAGGATCTCAGGAGAATTGGAAAAACTGGCTAGATATGGGCTCTGGATAGAGAGAAGTCGATTTGAACGGGAGGCCAAAGTCCATCTTGGACCTTAGAAGATGCATACATCATTGTTTGGTTATTTGAAAGGAAATCTGGATGGATGGTTCTAAATATTTACAAAAAAAAAAACATATTTTCAAATTAAACCAATAATGTCGTGCAAATGATTTTTTTCAATGAATAACTTCATACAGAAATTTTAAAACGACGGACAATTATATAAATATTGAATATTTTTTCTCTAAATACAGAACTTGGCCTTGTAATTTTTTGAAAATCCATGGATATAATGAAGTATGTATTTTTATAAAAGGCCTCAAAAATCCCCAAGTAAAACTTCCACACTACTCGTAAAATAGTAAAACATACAATAAAAACAATGACCCACAAAAGTTTAATTCGAAGATTTTAACACCCAATTAAAATATCAGTATTCTTGAAAAGAACAACAATGGTCTAAGTACCTTCCATTAAATTTATTACCCCTCGGTCAACAATTTATTAAGAGCTACTTCTCTTTCCAAGCTTTTTCATTAGTCTAATTTTCTCGAATCCAGCTTTTTAAGGTTTACCACTGTATTTCTTTCTTAAGGGAATAATTTAATGCTGATGAACTATTTTATTTAAGATGCAGAATATTGTGGGCAATCATTTCTTTAATGAGGATAGAAGAATATTTCTAAACTCCATTAACATTTATAAGGAATAAAAACACTATTATAAAAAATTAAAAATATATAAACTTATTAAACTTACTTCCATTTATAAATCATTATCTATTTTAATTAATTTTTCTGGTATTTTAACATAAGTGATATTGGTGAGCTTTATAATAAATTTTTTATATATTAGAGTAAAACAATGTTTTAAGATATTAAGGGTATTTAGTTATTAAAATGTCTAAATAAGGACCTGGGAATAGCAAGAGTCATGTCGTTTGAATACAGTCCTGACTATACTATCTTCCAAAAAGACAAAGATGCCATGAGTAAGACAATACTGTAGGCCCTCCTTACTATTTACGTAAAACCTGATGCAGAATAGATTCTTTTTATCTCTTTATTCCATTGTGAACTCATGATATATAATTAATATTTATTCGTTTAAATTTAAAAATATATTACAAAAAATACTATTTCAAGTAAATACCCTGAGCGACCTGTTATCAGAGACTTAACACATGAAGGAGAAGAACTAGCAGGGAACTGCTAAGATTGATTAGTCAATATCTCATGATAGGCAGGGAGGGTAAGATAAACGGGCCATGTGGCTCGAAGCAATAAATCGGAACGCCTCTACGAAACAATTGATTCCCTATAGTTGGCAAGAGACAACGTGGGAGGCCAAACACCAGATGGATAGACAAATTCAACAAAGTTGCGATAGAGCTTCCTGCAGCAAACTGGAAGGCACTAAGTAGCTCAGAATAGGCAACTTTCAGGAGAAAGTCGGTTCAGGTGGTCAAAGATCTAAAATGTTACATTATTTCAAGTAAATCTGCCTATCATGAGATATTGACAAATCAATCTTAGCAGTTCCCTCCTAGTTAGTTCTCCTGCATGTGTTAAGACTCTGATACCAGGTCGCTCCGGGTATTTACTTGAAATAATATTTTTTGTAATATATATTTTTAAATTTAAACGAATAAATATTAATTATATATCATGAGTTAACAATGGAATAAAGAGATAAAAAAGAATCTATCCTGCATCAGGTTTTGATTAAATAGTAAAGGAGGCCCTACAGTATTGTCTTACTCATGGCATCTTTGTCTTTTTGGAAGATAGTGTGGTCAGGACTGTGTTCAAATGACATAGCTTTCTCCCCTTCAATGCTCATAAATATTTTAATATTGGTTATAATTATGATATATAGATATTTTAATATTTCAGAAGCCCTGAAAAATAAAGCGAAATGGTGGTTAACAATAAATATTGTTTTGTAACTATTTTCAAAACCTTTATCGACTGCCACCTAGACTATCTTCCTCCAATAACTAATTATAAATTTAAAGTTAAATTTAAATTTTCATGCATTCAAACTGTGATTTTTTTCTGCATTACAAAACCTATTTTTCATGCCTTTGCCGCTTCTAATATAAATAATTCAATTTATTTACATTCCATTATCCTCCTTTTTTAAATTTTAAATTACACATTCATTGTGAATGTGATAGGTAATATAACATTCAAATATTAGTTTAATACGTCAAGTACTTCATTATAATTAGTTATATATTTTTTCTAGCTTCTTCACAATAGTTCAATAATTATTAAAATTTAAAATTATTTGAGTTTCAATTATAATTTTTATATTAAAATAAACTAGAAATAAAACAGCATGCGTGACAGAGATTATACTCGTACAGTACCCCCAATACATATTACTTAAAAATAAATTGTTTAAAGTTTTTTTTTTTTCAATTGAATATAATTTACTCAAGCAGACAGAACAGAGTTTATGAGCACAAAGAAAATTGAATTGAATCGTTAAAACAACACGAAAGAACAAGATCACGTGCCCGAAGTAAAAGGTAAAGAAGTAGAAAGGAGGAGAAATTTCAGAAAGCTTTAAAGGAAATGGTGATCATTAGAAAGATAATGAAATCTCCAGAGCGATGACTGATTGTTACGGGAGGCTGATTGAAGTGCTGTCTTGGCGACCAATTACTCTTTTTCGTTTAGAAATAACAACTTCTTATCTTAACTAATTTAACAAGGGGAGGGCCTGTCTGAAATAGATGGCTCTTGGTTATACTTAGAAAAAGATAAAGGAGAGTTCTCAGAACAGTTTCGTCGAGATAAAGCCGATAAAATTTAAAGGACAATTTTCAAAAAAGGAAAACAATAATGTTTCAACTTCCTTAACTTTTTTCATTTACCCTGTTTCGAAATGTATATATAAAGAATATATATAGCATTTAGACAAAGGATGTATGCTGCTGAATACATTAATACATTATGGAATTAGTTAATACCTATAATTAACTATATAATATAAAATTTATATAATATATAATTAAACTAAATACAGCGAAACTTATATATAACGGACTCCCATAGAAATGATATGTTTATCCACTACACAAAGGTATCCCTTAGGAAGGGGTCAATGCAAAACACAAAAATTAAATTAAGCTGTCCGAGAAATACTAATAATACGATTTTGCACTATTTAAAAAGAAATAAATGCAAAGTTTGACATTTCGTCTCAACCATCGTTTTGTAGAACATACATTAGTAGTGGAACACAAATTTGAAAATAGGTGAAAAGTAATAGAATAGAAGATTTCAAACGGATAATGTTTGTACAGTATTGACCGTGGCATTAATAAAAATATCCTTTAAGAGGGAGTTCCATTATAGAGGGGTGTCCGTTACGAGAAGTTTCATTGTAATAACTAAATAATAAATAAATAAAAAATAAAATCAATAACTAAAGCTATATTACTAAAGCTCATAGTAATATCAATTACGATCCAAATGATTAAAAATTCGTTGTTTTTTTTTTAAATTTTATTGAACCTCATTAAACCCAAATTCGTAAAAAATAAACCTTTGTTTCCCTAATTTCATGTTCCAACAATTTTATTTTATACGTACATATATTTTCGTGACGTTTCGGCCTGTTATTATTAGTACTTAGGTCATTTTCTAACTTTTCTTCCTCACTTTCCACCCCTGTCATCCTGCTATAATACTTTTGTTTTATAAATAAATAAATAAATTGGAATTAATTAATCCTAATTAATTAAAGGGAAAAAACAGTTTTCCTTCAGCTATCCATGACAGCTTGGGAAATGGAAAATAGCTTAGAGAGCCCGATCTTTTCTGATTCCATAGTACACGATTTTGTTAAATTATTACCACTCCAGGCAGGAACAAAGTTAATAACAGTTTTCCACACCTTAATAAACCCGGAACTTTTTACTGGTTTTTATTACATTTTTTGGTTTGGTTTATTACATTTTTATGTCATGACGAAGAAAAGAATAATTTAAAAAAACTAACCATCTATCATTATTAATAGTAATCAATAATGGATAAATATAACGCGTGAACAAATTTGATATTTATTTTTCCATGGTTCTTATGATATTAGTAAGATTTTTAATGTCATCTTGATTAATAACTAGGGTTTAAGTGAAGGTAGTATGATAATTACAGCAGATTTTTCAGATGTCACGTTTCTTTCAAAAGATTCAGAATAACATTAATATACATTATTTATGGCATTATTAAACATTTTTAACAGGAATTATAAATTATATCATTTTTGCTCTTAGCGTAATCGAACGTTGCGTTTAATATACTTGAAAGCTACTTTTAATTAAGCCAAAGGTTTAAAATAATAAAAGGATATCCACTAGTAGTATTGAACTAGTCTTCTTCAAGTTGGAGACAAATAAGCCGAATAAAAGAAGATAAACCACAAAAAGACGAACTAGAAGTGATCTACTTCTGGAGAAGTTGTTTAATAGAAGCCGACGGGCTGGATCTTATAAGGAGCCTGAGTGGTCCTCGAGATGCTACGGAGTTGCCAAGTTGAGAAGGTACCCTTGACTCGAGTGGCTCCTCAGTAAGGTACAGTAATGTTTTCAACGCTACATTCAGTCCATCCGCTGCAGTCGCTACTCAATGAGTCCTTAATTGGATCATGTCGTCTGGCCATGGACCGAAAAGAGTTATTTTTCTAAATTGTTTCCTTGGTAATGGTCATTGTCATTCCCAATAATGACAGCAGTAACGAAATTGTCAATGTCACGAAACTAGTACAGTAGGACCCCCATTATCTAGGGCTCTATTAACCAAGGTTCCGAGGTGCTAAATTTTTTTCTTTTTTTTTTAATAAGGTGTTTTTTTTTATTTTTACACCATTTATTTTATTCGTTTGATAATAATAATTATAACATATGGGCTTAATTATTCTATATGGGTCAACCCCCGTACAAATAGAGTTAGCCTGTAAAATACATAATTAATATATCATTGTTGTTTTTTTGTTTTGTTTTTACAAAACTAGTGAGTTGTAAATCATTTATATAAACTAATAACAAACAATATACCTCAGCTGGGTATCTACATTCCTCTGAGTAAAAACAAAAACCTCACTACATATTAAATAATATAAAATAAATATAAACTATACATTGTATTGAGAAAATAAGTATCCAGTTTTAAGTATAAGGTTTTGGTATGACATATATAAAATGAAGTTTAAAAGAAAGTCATAAAACTAAAATTTTCTAAAATATGAGCCCTACAAGAGCTATTTACGTTTAATAGTTCACGAAATACAGATTTTTAAAATGCAACCTTTCATAACAAAAAATCATTAGTTAGTAAATCTATTTTGGGACAAGTATATCAAAGAAATCACCAGACGTACAGTTACCTATCGGGGCTCAAATTACAGATATTTGAATGTGCTATAAAATTATTTATAACGTCAAACTTTCCATTTCCATAAATCAAAAATGTCCTCCAAACGACTAGAAATCAACATTTTATCAATTTATTTTGGCAAATATCATGAAAACTACTAGTCCTACGAAAAAAACTTTAAAAAGAAGAAAAACAGTTGAAATTCCAACAATAAAAGTTACTACCAATAACTTTAAAGCATGGTATATCTGTTAATCACGGAGACTACAGTACTAAATTTATGTGGATTAGGTTTTCACACTTATTTGAGCTTGGACTTCAAGCGAAATCTTTAAAGCTAGATTTAGACAATACTTCAAATAAATTAGAACTGAAATTCTTTATTGTAAGCATCTAAAAGATTACTGTAAAAAATACTTTGAACATAATAACAGCGTGCATACCGACTTTCTGAAAGTACACGTTGTTACTGCTAAGTACCGTTATCTGAAAAGTAAAACTTTATTGTTTACTAATTGTTCAGTGACTCAAATATGAAGAAAGTTTTAATATCAAAAATTCAAGATATCAAAAATTAAATTTTATTTTTTTAACCATTAATATGAAATATTGTATGAAATAAAATAAAAACATAACCAAAATACTACAGTGAATAATTAGCCTTGTAAACTAAGATTATAGTACATTTTTTTTTCAATCGTGACAACTCTGTACAAATATTTTTTACTGATGTTTCAAAAATATGTGCCAATAATAAAGTGATACGACCGACGTTAAAAAACGCTTAAGCATTAAAACAATAAAAACATCTTTAACAGTTTATATCATTTATATTATATCTGTTTCCATTAAACATTATATTTTTCATAACCATACTTAAACAGTCCCATGCAAACGTAATCTTCAAACAAGTACATTTAATGGTATCTCCAAATTAATTTATCTTCTTCGACAATTTTTTAAGTTTAAGAGTCCTTTAGTAGAAGTCTATAAAGAATGACACAAGAAAAAGAGTATCAACTCTTTTTCAGTTTTAGAACTGCCACAGTAGGAAAATCGGTTTCCTATAAATAATGATGTCATTCGAAATGTATGCCGTCGAACAGAACTTTTTCTCATAAGCAGAAATTGGGATGGAAAAGTTAGGAAATAAAAATTCCATTGCACATAGGAAAGGGATGTAATAGGATTAGAAACTTTTAAGGGCTTGTTAGCCTGCTCTCGGGTGAGGCTGCGGTGAGATAATATATATTGAGCCCTCTTCACGCCCATTGCTATTCCCCGTGGAAATAGAAAATTGATAAATTTAGTGAACATTTAATTATTCACTGATATTTAATAATTATTAATAAGGCATTTATCACACACTATTAAAACTAATCATAGATTGAAGGAGTATTAAAACGTCTGGACTTTTAAAGAAATAATAAACAGTGTTATGAGACTTATCTAGGATACAAATTGTTTTATTTAAACAATAAAGTTATATATTATATTATATATAATTGATCAATTTAGGAGTACTAACAGTGAGAACTGCAGGCAGAGATTGATCAATCAATATCTCAGGCATATAAGAAGGCAACGAGGTTTAGATGGGCGGGGCATGTGGCTCGAAGCAATCCATCAGAACGCCTCTACACAACATTAATACCAATATAGTAGGCAAGCTACCACGTGGGGAAACAAAAACCGGATAGATAGACAAAATCGACAAATGCAGGCAGAAAACTGAAAAGCAGTAGCCCAAGACAGGCAGGCGTGGAGAAGGCTAGATTGGACGGCCAAAGATCAATAATGTCTGTTAACCGCAGAAAAAAATATAAATCTTTCTTGTTTGTTATTTAATTTTTTAAACAGAAATGGGGAATCATTCTATTGGAGGCCGCATTTAAACTGGGCAGTAATAATGTGGGCATTTCTATTAGCTTCAAAATATATATATAGTAGTGTGTATTTTATATTTATACATTGTGTATTTTATGGTTATACATCCATATTATTTTTTTTTTCAGCAAAAAATGGAGATATATCTCATTGCTTCCTTTGGTCTTCATAGAAGTTAAAATTTGTCATCGTAAATTTGTGATTTATCAAATCCTTTCCTGTTGATAACCAGGTACGAGATAGTAAGATAGACTGTACGATATACAATACTGTATTTTTTTCGTATAGAACTTAGTATCTGCAAATTCACCAAGCACACGAATCAATAGTTGAAAAGCATCATAAAAAACAATGCCTATTATGCCAAAATTGTGTTGATTAAAAATGTAGTAAGATGATTAATTTTTTTTTATATAGAGACATGATTTATTGAGTTAATATTGAAAATATTGTTCAGATATTGTTTCATAACAAGTAAAATATAGAAATAAAATGATTTTTCTGATTAAAGTAAACCAGGATGCAATTTAAGGAAAACACAAATATTTAACTTTGTTTAAATTTAATATCATTAATAACAAAAAAGCAATTAGTATAACAAATAGGCCATATTAAATTACTTGCATGTTTAACTATGTAATGTTAAACCCACAATACGAGCAATGTATACAAATGATGTTTATATATTACATACATAAATTATAAATTTACACAACAATAACTTCGGTAGTTAAACCAACGGGAGTTTAACCCTGTTACTCTAGATAGAATAGACTTCAACCATGTCACTCGAAGTAGAATAAATCTTTACTCTGAAAGTATTTTACCTCTTTTATTTGGAGTGCAGAAGTTTATGAAGCCCAATACAACGAGCAATACTTAATCGCGTATTTACAAAAGCGCTAAACGAATTCTAGGTAAGAGCTCTTAAAAAAAAAAGTTAAATAATAAAACCTAAATTGTTTAAAAAAACATGCTTTGTTACTATGTTTTTTTATTTGTTAACATATTTATCAACCTAATAAATCGGTGGGCGACTCGATTGAAAAAAAAATTAATAAAAATTATTATTATTAATGTTCTTAACGTTTTTGTTGGTTCTTTTCATTTAAAGATTTTAAAAATACCTCACTATTATTTTTTCACAACATATTTTCAAAGATCTTATTTAAAGAATATAATATTTATTATTTAAATATATTTCCTCTTTAGAAATTTCCTCTTTATTTTTAATTTGTTAACAATTCAGACTTACTTGTACATTCAAGACTATTTTAGCCAGCCTTTTCTTCCTACCTGAAACAAAACACAATAATCGTAAATTTACGGAATATATTATCCTGAAATATTAATTTTAACGATAATGAAACGTGAGTATTTCCTTTTTCATTGGTTTTTATTGTATTTTGCAAATAAAACTAGCTCGTATAATTTAAGATAAATTCAAAATTTTAAAAAGTATAGAATTCAAGTATTGAAAAATGCATATATTTTCTTAGTTTCTTCACACTATACAAGCTGCACCACAAAAAAAAAAAAAAAGGAAAGGTAGTTTAAGAATATAGTTCTGAGGCACAAAGTAAGGTAGATTCCAAAAATGGTTATAAAAATTGAAACATGTTCAGGATTTTCATGGAAAAGAAAACCTATTTTTTTAGGAAAACCATTTAAACATCATATCTCGGCAAGTGATAGAGAAAGAAAGGTAGAATTATACTAGGTGTTCAGAAATAGTGAGTATTATTTTAATGTTAAATATATTAAACAAAAATTATATGGAGAATATTTTATTAATTGATATGGTTTATTTATCCCATCATCGTGAACATGGTGGGAAATCATTCAGTAAAAATAAAATTGTATTAATTGATTTTAGAAAAGTGTTGATTAAGAGTATTTTTCATAGAATTATTAAAGAAATGCGCTGTGAGTTTGCTTTTTTATTTATTCAAGTACATTATTTACATTCTGTAGGCTCAGTTTATATTTTTTCACAGATATATGATGCATTTCTGCAGCAGTGACTCTACTCTGGGAAAGACAAGGAGAGATCGTGTCCGAAATGAGAGAGAGATACGCCAGGACCTGGGGATTGCCTCAGTACCTCAAACTGGATTTTCTGATCTGCTTAAAAACTATCTATAAAACATTTAAAAATAACTGAAGTCTATGGTAATATCATAGCAATACATCCACAGCAAAATAAAATAAAACATAGGTCGTGCTATTATCAAAGCAGAGGAGCGAAATTATAGAACAGTAGAAATATTTTAATCAAAATAAATGTTTTCTGATGATAATTATTGTTTTATGATCTTTTTTTTCAAATCAGAGTTTTCCTTTCATCCCAGTCATTATCTTTTGGTAAACGTAAAAAAGTTCTTAAATCGTTATAAAAATTATTATTTTTTTCCTAAATAAAAAATGAAGGACTTAATAAAGTTAGCAATTGAGAAATAAAGTGGTCTTGTCATTTCTGAATTAAGGATATTTTGTTACGTCCATCTTTTAACCCAAATTATAAAAATACATTCCCCTTATTCCTTCGGTTAAGATATTAATGCAGCTTTTATTAAATTAATTCTGTACCTCTACAACCCATGAAGAGTCAGAGGTACTTCGTAAGGAAGAAATACTGTTACTAGACCAACGGTTGTTCAAGGAGGTGATTTGGTCAGAATCATGCTCGACCGCCAGATTTTTACTCAATTTAAGAGGCTGGGTGGATCCCAGGAGTGCTTCAACAACCAACAGGAGTTGACTCACGGATACAGTGTAACAGAAAACAATTTTCCCGCGCTCCTAATGGAGCCTTATAACTTCTTAAAATCGACAAACGTCTTAAAAAGACTTTAACGTCTAATTTTAACGTTTCATAGCCTAATGTAAGGGATCATAAATGTAAATCTATATCAGAATGAAATTAAACATTAATGGCATATTGATATGTTTGTTTAAAAACCAATCTAACCTCCTCAGAGAAAATTCCATTATCATAAAAATTTCAAATCTATTTAATATTTAAACTTTAAAATATGAAAGCCTTTTTCTAAGGTTGATTTATTGTTCTTGAGGAAATTAGTTCTATTCATAGGATAATACTGATTTTAAAGTTGCTTGTTATTCCTCTAAAAGATGTTCGAGAAGTTATATACCCGAGATAGTAGCACTCTGGTACAAAAAGGATAGCAAAGAATGTTAAATGAAGTTTCGGAGAGGAAAGAGGTCAATATTCCAAATATTTATGCATTCTATTCAACATACTCACTCAATAAAGAATGCCCATTTGATTCTCTATAAACTTATTTTGTGTTATATGTATGTATAGTTGACCGTAAAAATTGATATATAGGGAGATGGTCAGGGTTGCGGTCAAAAGAGAAATAAAAATAGTTTAAATAGTTGTAAACTATTTTTATTTCTCTTTTGACCGCAACCCTGACCATCTCCCTATATATTATTTTGTGTTAGCTCGTTTAGAACCATATCTCTAACAGATTTACGTATAACACTATGAAATATGAAATTAAATAAAAATTGTAGACTACTGAACAGTTGACATCATGTGACGATTATATGAAATAATGACGGTATCTTGTTATTACATCGTGCCAATCGTTTTATTGAAAGTTCGAGAACATGTTTATTTCCTTTATTCACTTATACTAAAACGAACTAATTCAAACAATTTTATAGATAGCTCTACAATAAATAATAATAAAACATAATTAGCAATAAATGTGTGCACAGATAATTAGCATCATAGCACAGATATGATTCTGAATGTGTCTAATCATGAGGATTTTTCTATCATAGGGTAATATATCTAGTTCTCAAAAACAAAGAATTTTTTTGGCAAATTAAAATTGTATAACTAAAATTATTCAGTTTTATTTACTTATTATTTATTACTAGTTCAATTTTAAAATTTTAATTTTTACCTATTAAATAGATTTTACAAACCAACATTTTCAAATAAAAATTTATCTACATGAGCTTTCAATAACTTTTATGAGATGTTCCGACAATAATTTTACAAAATTGGATATATTGACTTTTGATTGAAAACTCCTCAATTATTTACACATACAGAAATTACAAATATATACATATACAGTTTTTTCTACACTACGGATAACTGTCGCCGCACTTTGACAGCGTGTAAAAATAAATAAATAGAATAAAATCATTCAGGCATACTATGATACATTTAATTTTGAGGCAGCATTAGTGGAAACTTTGTTTTTAGGTATTTTAACATTTTATGTTATGCCACTGCACCAATTTTTGTACAAATATTTGAAATTCAGAATTCCTAGTAGTCCTGCGAAATCAGGTGTGTAAACCTCTTTTATTTGGCAGCCTCATTTTTTCAGAATAAGGGTACTAACATACGGGAGACTGATGGAATCTATAACCTAGAATAGTTAAACTGCGAGTTATCGAGATTAGCATCTTTGGTCGCTTCATAAATATGACATGCACGAGCCTATATAATAGGTCTTGATCTTTATCTAGACCTATATAGGCGCACGTATTTACAGGTAAACGTGTCTGATAACTTAGACCTCTTCTATTATATTCCGTAACAGCATTTTCAATATACATCTTCTTTTTTTTTTTAATGTGAGCCCTGTTTAAAGCTTCTGTCGTAAATTAGTACTATATAAGCCCATGTATTCGGTTTTAGGTAGCATGGAAAGTTTGTCATTGTAAACACGGGGCTGGTTTTGTTTCGCTGTGTAAATATTATATTTTGGGACGTTGTGTTTCAGTTCCAGTTTTCATTGTTTGCGTAAACATCGTGTATTGTTCAAGTTCTAAATACTAGCCTAACACGTACTATCAGAAAACTTGAACGAACCATTACAAGAAGTCAAACTGTTTGATATTTTTGAAATGCTACATGTTGATTCTACTTCTGGGTAAGTTTCTCACACTCGGGGATTCACGCACGCACACAAAAAAAGGGCATCACATCGTATGATATAAAAGTCCCCCGCTCTTACTGCAGATTAAATGGAAAGAAAAAACACCTGCTGTCCTGTAATAAAAGGCCTTTCAGACATCACCGACAAAAGTAAGAAAAAAAGGTAATAAAATAGTTAATAAATCTCTCCTTAAATGGTATAAGTTGAATTCATATGGTTCGATTTTTCTAACCTTTTTTTACACTATTTATGTGAGATGAACTATACTTGGTGGGACTTTGAGTTATCTTATGTTTTTTAGTCCTTATATTGTCCGGATAAGTAAAGTTATTTAATTCTAATTTATATATTCATAAGTTTTATGTTGGAATATTTTGACAGTTGATCTTTTCTTACGACTAAATTTTCAAAATTGTATTCAAACATTTATCATCATTAAAATCATCTTCCTCAATACTCATCCACCTCAATTCATCTACTTCCAAAATAAAAAAAATCAGTTGCAACGATATCATGAATAAAATAAATTTGGCAATTGTAATTACTGCAATAGTCAGATCCTCTGGGATCACAAAAAGTCCTGCTTTGATTTCGGAAGAGTGTAATGAACAATCTATAAAACTCTCCAATTCTATTTTTTAATATTACCATGTATGGTAATAGCTAAAATCATCTAGTTGTACTAAGAAACTATTTTCAAAATTAAAATAATAACAAATATTTTTATAATAATAAATATACATAGTTCTAGTAATTTGAAAAAAAAAATGAACTATTCGTTTTGTAAAAATTTTAAGTTTAATCATCTGTGGCAGTGCTTTGATTGGTCGATTCGAAGGAAATAATAATTAAAAACTATTCCTCTTTCACTAATAATGTTTAAGAAAGGTGCCCCCTCACTTCTGGACTGAAATTCATTATGCCATCTAGTGACAAAGACAAGTGGTAGGAGACCTGGGCAGACATCTTGATCCCCAATAAAAGGAGTGAGTACCAGAAAAGAAGCCATCGTGGCCTGTACCAGTAAAGAAGCCACCCTGACCTGTACCGGAGAAGAAGAGTTCAGAACTCTTCAATAAGGTCTCTTCTCATAATGATGAGAGAGTAAATCCTTAGACTCAGGCGAGGGAGGCGGCGGCGGCAGGAGGATGAGAAGAGAGAACCCTACTTCCATAATCACATGCACATTAGAATCAACCTTCAAGCTCCATAGAATCCACCAAGTAAACTGTAATCTTCTTCAATTAATGTAATAAAACCATATTTACAACTAACCAACTAACATATATTGTAACTATTTTGCTCAAACCTTACAACAAATTGTGTCAGAAAACTTTAATGAGAATAGAGGTTATTTCATTTTAAAACCATATGATATCAAGTTATTTAAATACAGTCCACTCCATCAATACCAGTAAATTATCAGTAATTCCTTTATTTAAACCAGCTTACCACCAGTATAATAATTAATTTGGGTAATATCCCCCAATTTTTACTCCGGGGAATACCTAAATTAAACAACTAATAATTAAATACGGGTAAGCACGTTTTTAATATTTATTTATTTTATTCTTCATTATGTCTGACTTTTATTTTCAAGTAGGGTTATTTTAATAACGGGTATTTAAATTTGGCTATTTAAAGGAAAAATAAAGGTATATGATGATGTATTTATTGATATTTCACCCATAGCTTCCAGTGTATAGAATAAAAAATGTAAAGACTAAATATTTGTCCCCACATTGATGAATATATAATAGAAAATCGAAATTAATAATCAAGCAGACATTGATTGAAATGTAGGTCTACATTCTGACACTTTCAAAAGTGACCCAGGCCCATAGCTATACCAAACACTGTTACTAATTATAATAATAAATACATTATAAAGAGCTTCGCAGATATACAACGCCCTTAAAGAAAAGGAACAGATTCAAGAAAAATATTTTCTCCGACTATGCAAAATTATTAACCGAAATGTAACCTATGGTATTAGAACCAAAAAGAACCCAACATTTCATATCCCAGTAAAATGCTACTATGCCAAAGCATGCCTAAGTTATTTACTTCGCGTAGATATAAATCGTCATACTTAACCATTTCAAAACAATTAGATCTCAACAAAATATGTGTATGGACTCAACATATCTACAAAAATAAAACCAAAAATTTGGAGAATGTTGAATTATTTTTCCTTAGTCGATTACAAAGATTCACTATTAAATAATTAACTAACATAATATTAAAACTAGTACACCAAAATGTAACCATTGTTCTTCCCGCAATTGTTGTCATAAGGTTTACTCTTTCAGGGTCAAGGAAACTAAGCGTCCCCCTCCCCAAAAAAAAACAACAAAAAAACTTTTATTTATAAGACTGGGAAATGATATTTACCTAAGCGGAGTGACAGACGAAGCCCTCTCTCCTTAGACAATATAGGAGGAGCTAGTACAAACACCGCCTTAGCTCTGTCTGCTTAGGCAACATCTTGAGCGACCCCGGGGAATTGGCTGATATTTGGCCTTGTTTCAACATTGTTGTAGCCCATTTGTTTTTGTTATCTAGGACTAAGGCCAGTTAAACATTAACAATTGAAACGAAAGGGGTAAAATAAACCCTATTTGTCCATGAAAACCCAAGTGGAATTGCGATTAAATTGTTTTTGATATATCAGGTGATTTTTGTACAATTATATCATTAACAATTCATTAGATACATTTTTTTTAAGACTTAATAGATGTCTTAATTTCTTGAAATTGAAAAATGGAATACGTTTTTCGATCTGTAAAATCAGTCATATAAAAAAATTAAACACGTCATCTGTAAACCTTTATTACTTTACATCTTAGGGTTGTAATAGCTAAACGATGTCTCATAAACTCATCAGCCCATAAGCCAATAAGCCCAGTACTGACTAGCAATGAGAGTTTGACCTTAACCAAAGCTATAGAAAAAATTCTGCTCTGATTTAAAAGGGGGATTCCATCATGCATATTTAGAGATGGGAAGGTGTTTAAGAAACGCCACAAATTTGGAGAACACTTGGAAATTAATGCACTACTTAATAACCTGGGTGAGTGGGTGTCTAGAAAATAATTCAAGAGAATTATGAATGAACCTCCGTACGGAACAGACGAGTGGGAAGACCATATGTGAACTGGGAAGATGGTGTAGCTACCGATGAGAAAATTGCCGACTTATGCTGAAGAAGTCCAAGTCTCAACTTATTGGGATGTTTCCTGGCTTAATAATAATTATTGTGGATATGAATGGTAAAACAAGATTGTTTCAGATTTAACAGAAACTAAATTTTGTTTCACTAGTGAACATCTGTTAAATTTCAAATAAATACGTACAAATAGAAAATATATAACAATCGACTATTAAACATTGTTATATATACATTTTTTTTAAATAATATTAATTCATAGCACTACACCGTTCGGCTAAATTTTTAAACTCCCTTTTAAGTTGCTTGAATCGCTTTTTTTTGTTAATTATGAAGAAAAAAAAATGTGATAATACTTACACATGTAAAACTTAATTTTTTACTTTCACTTACACTAATAAACTATTAGTAATTATTATTCCTCCATTAACTAATAAACCATTATAGAGTCAAGATATTTTAAAAGAAGAGTAATGAAAACAAATTAGGAAATCTGTCTTTCAATATGCATCTACTACGCGTGAGGACACAATAAAAACTAAAAACATTTATGTAAGGAATAAAGGTTTACAGTTAATTTACAATACTGTTTTGGTTTAATTGACTACACGGAGTTTATACTCAATTCAAAAAACGTATTTATTTGAAATTTAACAGATTTTCATTAGGGAAATAAATCAGGTTTCTGCTACGTAGCTGCGAATATAGCTTGTAGTATGCATATCCACTATTAGTATTATTAAGCCGTGAAATATCCAACGATTTGAGCATTGGCCTTCTCTAGCATTGATTACCATTCTATAGCATTTCCTCTGTTAAATAGCTTATTTGTATTAGTACCACGGGGAGTGACTACATTAAATCTGAACTTAAAAAAATTAAAAATAGCCCTAACAATTTAAAAAATTAGATACATTAAGATAACCAAAAAAAAAAAGAAATACTTCTGCCAAAAATAATTGTATTATTATAATTATGAAAATTATACATATATTTGAAGTCTTTGTTAATGTGCGCAATAAAAGATGTTTAATAAAAGTTTGCGAAATAGTTGTATAAAATTATTACAAAACTTTTGGATAATTTGGTTCCAGCCTTCTTGTCCTCTAGGATTTAAATTAAATACCCAAAATAGTGAAACACAAGCATATTAATATATTGAAAAGAAGAATGACATAAATGAATTTTTTTATTTATTTATTTTATTACATTCCGCACCCATGTATTATAAATGGAAAAATGGAAAGCTCGAAACATCTATAAAAAGATATTATAACTCGAAAATATTTTATGTTTTGTATGAGAATATTCGGACTGTATTAGAATTTGAATAATGAATCATTAGAATTTATGAATAGATTGTATAATTGAATAAGCTCCAGAATTAACTGAACATAATCCTTTAACAGAGATTTAATATGACAATAAAATTAAATGCACGAAAATGAAAATTAAACTGAAGACAAAAAAAAAAGAAATTTAGCTAATTTTCTGTTTTTTTTTTGCGAGGTTCGGTGAAAATCTTCAAAAGATACGGTAGACCCGTACTTATTCGTGTGTGGAACTTTTATTCACTAAAACCACCACCCTACAACTAATCATTGCTCTCCGTCGCTAGGCGTTACTTTGTGGAGGAAAATGGTTGTGTTCCGCCTTATTTTCTTCGCATAGTTTTTACCATGCGAGTCTCGCCTTCTGACCATCCCTTCTGCTCTCAATCCCTTTAGGACAATTGTGGTGAATTTCTTCACTGCGCCCCAATGGTGGTGGTGGATGTTTCCTCCACACACCCTCCCTACTTCGTTTCTTTCTTCCGCAAAGCGAAAAATGCGTGCTCCGCTGTTTCCTCGACAGTCTGACATATAGAGCAGTCCGCGTTGTTGTCCAGTTTGAATCGGTACTAGAAGGATCTAAAGCATCCATGTTCGGTCAACAATTGGGTCGCATAAAAATCTACCTCACCATGTCGGCGACCATACCTCAAACCAATATCAGGAGGGAGCCTGCGAGTCCACTTACCGGAATCTACAGCCTCCCAACGCTGTTGCCACTGGTCGATGGTTATTTTCCGCTCGTCTTCTCTGGAAACGTGAAAGTGTCGTCCATAGTGCCTGCTCCTTTCTCCAACAAGGAGTTCCACAGGCGGCATACCACCTCGTAGGAAACAGTTCGAAAAGCACTAACTGACCTTAAAGATACTCAATGTTTGTGTGTGCATGTGCATCTGTATATATAGAATATTAAATTGAATATTACTGGAAATAATTAGAATTAAACGGCGTTGTTGACCAAGGACATTTTACGCCGTCAAAAAAAAATAGAACGAACGAACATTAAAGAATATTATTCACATGAAACAGTAAGGCTGAGCTAGAGCTAAATACAGTTTTATAAGTATTTTTTATTTTATCTAAAATTGGTCGACTTTTAACTATCAAAATAATTTTCAGAAAAAAATGGGGGAAGAAAAGTAATATATTAAAATACTTTACGACTCATAACAAATAGATTTTCTAATTTATTATACATAATATATATTTTCGTTTTCTTCTTCAGGGTAAACATACCATTTTTCTTAAACGTACCATCCCTCATACTGTGCTTTTTTTTTTTTATTTCTTTTCCCCAAAATATGTAATAAGCAAGCAAGATTCACTTATTATT
>NW_027105402.1:927110-933859 GCF_000696795.3 Halyomorpha halys | reverse complement strand
TTCATTTTTGAAAATGTAAATACATCATTTGAAAACGACACCAGACAAAAAATTGAACCATGATGACGGTTCATTATTCATTATATTTTATTTTTCCTAGTATAAATTAGATTATGTGATATATAATATGTTATATTATGTTATAGTAATGATATTATATTACATATTTTAAAATTATTTGGGGTGAAATGTAAATCAATTTTTTCTATTTTTTTAATTAAAAAAAGTCTGACTAAAAGTAATCTGAATCTAGAGAGATGGGAAAATCAACTTCTTGATCGGAACATAAGTACTTAAATTACGTAAGTATTTAAAAAGATTCGAACAGTTAAGACAAGAATAAATAACTTTGAATCTTTAAAATTATAACTTATTTGGGCCACGTACCCGAATATACGTGTAATAATAATAATATAAATAAACATTTTTTTATTCCAAATTAATACATGCTCTCAAAACATCACTAGTTAAAGCAACATGTAAAAACTATTATCCAATTTAGGTGATTTTTTAAATATATTTTTACAAGGATTTTTTTTAATGCTTTTATATAGGAAATGTATATTTGGAAAATATTAATATATATTTGAATTTTTGTTTAATGAGAGTAAGCGTATTTTATGTTAGGGGGTTTTAATTTTAATCCAACAAACAGTTATTCTCTATCAAAAACTAATTTTTTTTTAACTTTTTTTTTAATAAAAAATCAGACGAAAAATAATAATTTTTGTAATGGATTTATTTATTTATTTAATTTTTTTAGTAATGGAAATTTGTTATAAATTGGTTTTTAAGGATTAAAATTAAAATATTTTAAGAAGCACTAAATAAACTGGTACATATTTTTTAAAATCTTATGACCAAAATCAATTATTATTTATAAAAATAAATAAATGTAACAAATAACAATATTAACATTAGTTGTAATAAAAAATTAAATCGAGAACAGAGTAATTAAAAAGTACTTGCAATATATACGTTTGATGGAACAAATGTTTAATAATATAAATTAAAACTTATACTCATTTCAATTAAAATATTTAAATGAATTCTGACAACTATATTTTATGTTAGTTTTTGAATATAACTAAAATACCTACAGATAAACCACACCAGATGAATAAAGAAAAGTTTAATTTCTTGATAAATAATATTCAAATAATAATAATTCAAATTTATATTTGAATTTGATTGAATAAAATAAAAACGCGGCGTCAATTTACCGTACTTGCGGTACCTTATGGCGCTGCGAAACTCATTATGAAGCGCCACTGGTTTATTTTATTTTCTACAAGAAATTTTATCTTCTAAAAGAAATTGCTTTGAAAATTTGTTTCAGTAGATTTTCTTTGTAAATCTCAATAAAGGTTGAATTAAACACACTCTTGACCCCTTTACAAGCGAAAATAATAATTAGATAAATTAGCTAATGACATAATGAATCCCCATGAAAAACGTTATACTTGTAGCACTAAATTGCTAAAAGATCTATTGTACAGAAGACGGTGAAGGTCAGCCTTAATAAAGGAATCAACTATTCAAATTGAAGGCTATTCATGGAATAATAGATGAATGAAAACGATTTCTGAATTATACTGCCTCAAAAGAGTGCTTACCTTAAAATGAGAAAATGGGGGGGGGTTATTTTTAAAAAAGAAATAACCGAAATTACAGTAAGAATTCCTACCTGATAAGCTCTTTCTCTTTTCAAAAAAAAATCTAGATTTTTCCATAAATAAAAAAAAAAGCATTCCGCTATATTTTCAAGATGTTCTTTCAATAAAATAGTACTTCATAATAATAAGAAAATATAGTAGAGTGAATTTAAATATTTATTTATTTTATTATTATTATTTCTTTCTTTTTTTTTTTTCTCAGCCTTGTAGAAATGTAACTTTATAGAGTTTATATCAAAGACATATATATGTTAACCATTTGATCTATCTGTTGGCAGAAATAGGGTATATTTATTTCGTAATAAAATTATGAGTGGAGTATATAAATATAAATAACCACATCCTATAAGAATTTGTTAGGAGAAAATACAATTATAAAGTGTTGAGCGAAATATTTAGTAAATATCCTCCACATTAATATTAAACAACCCAGACCTACGCAAGGTTGGCAATGCTACATTATCTCATCAATATAAAATCTAGACTAAAACCAGCTGAAACTATCCTCATTTACGAAACAATATGAAGACCATAGGCTTACGTCCGGTTGTGAAATCAGGGGATTTTACGAAACGAAAAAAATTACAATCCTTCCAAAGCAAGGTCCTGAGAATCGCAGTAGACGTCCCTTGGTTTTGAGAAGTGTTCTATAACACCTAGCATCAAGAACTAAAGCTGGAATCTGTAGATAAATTCATTAAAAAAATGTTATATAAAATTCACAGTTATTCGCAGTTGAAGGTACAGATACTTAAAACGTGGGAAAACCAACTTCTTGAATACTGAAGCCAAATTACAAAAGTTATAGCAAGACATTATGAACTTTGTAATTATCTTTTTCTTTTTTTTTAAATTATAATCATTATTATTTTATTCCTCCTTTCTTTTCTTTCTCAAATTATATTTTCATAATATAAGTTAGTTGTTTGTTTTATTAGTTCTAAAAATATTAGTTGTTTTGGTTGTGTTGTTTTTCAATTATGTAACAATTGTTATTTGTATTTATTTATTCTTGTTACTATTTTTAATAATTACAGACCTTGTAGATCCAGACCCCGAACCAGCCTTCTCCACACCTGCCTTACTAGGGCTAGTGATTCTCTTTCACCAGTTGGTTCTGTCAATCCATCTGGTTTTTGGCCTCCCACAAAGTCTTTTGCATGCTATACTGGCATCCATTGTCTTATAGAGGCATCCTGCTGGATCGCTCTTAACCTCCTTGTCTTCCTGTCATGAGATATTGCCTGACCAGTCTCTGCAAGTTCACTGTTAGTTCTCCTCCATTTGCAAAGGTCCTGTTAGGTAATTATAATATCGTAATAGATTTGCACGATACTATTTCCCACCATTGTACATTGTTAATACTGTTATACTCGTATAATAACCATGTTAACACCAGGCCGATCTGGTAATACAGAAATATAAAAAAAAGAATGATGAGAAGATAGTCGGGGGTCAGGAAAGATATACAAATAAACAAAACTTATTAATTTGTGCTGACGTTGCGATCTAAATTTCAGGCCTTCGTCAGAGCTAAAAAACAAAACGAGATAACTTATTAATTAATTGATTAACTTGACTCTTATTAATTAATTAACCGTTTTATTATTAGCGCGACAAACCGTGGAGGTCCACGACCTCGCACGATGTAATAAGGAAATATATTGCGCGTTTCATGACGTGGTTTTCATAGGGTGGGTTCGTCACTCACATGCCTATTTTTGTGAGTGCCACCCGAGATAACTTATTAATTAATTAACTTATTAATTAATTAACTTATTAATTAATTAACCGTTTTATTATTAGCGCGACAAACCGTGGAGGTCCACGACCTCGCACGATGTAATAAGGAAATATATTGCGCGTTTCATGACGTGGTTTTCATAGACTGGGTTCGTCACTCCCACGCCTATTTTTTGTTAGTGCCACCCATTGGCTAACTAGTTTCACAAATACCTGAGGGGAGGTTGTGAGCCAGTATTGTGTAATTATATGCTTGAAAAAATCCCGAATAGGGCCGGGAACTCGAACTCACAACCTATGGGTTAGCAGACAGGCGCGTTACCACGCTGCTACCGTCAACCCGATAACTACCTTAATTCAGAGAAACGTAAATATAAAATAATAACAAGCGCATTTGGGAATATATTTCATATTAATATTCCAAGTTTGTGTGTTATTATTTTATTTTTATTTCTATGTTTCCCTGAAATAAAGTTGTTATCTTGTTTTGATTTTAGCCCTGATGAAGGACGTCGAGACGTCGGCTAAAAACAAATAAGTTTTATCTATTTGCGCATCTTTGCTGAATGCATCCCGACCATCTCCACATATTTACATATATACTATCTACGGTTAACTATTCACAACTCTCTCAAGTTCAAAGAGAATCTCTTTAAAGTTTATATGTTTGATATCTGATGACTGACTAATATGTTGACAGATAGCCAGCATTTGACGCTTTCTATTACTTTAAGCAATGCTGAATTATGTTTTAAAAGTAAAATAATAAGAATGAAACATATTTTCTACAGCTTTCAGTAGAGAAGAAATATACATCGTAGATTTTAACTACGGTAAGCTGATCTCAATTACAGATAACAAGGTACAAGGATATGGGAACAATTAAGATTAATGCTTACTTACGTTTAAAGATTAAAACAAGGATAATTATTTCAAATTGTATTATTATAACAGCTGCTAGAGGCTAGAGCACTGCTATTAGTCCAAGTTGTAATTGAGGGGAGATTATACTCAAGGGCGGCTGAGGGGTCAAAGAAGAGCTTGTCCATTATCTTTCTTTCGCCGGCTCTGGCCTGAGCAGATTTCACCTAATCGTCCTCTCAGTTCTACTCTCCCTCATAGTCCTTGTCTGTTTTTTCTTCTCTTGTTCTTGGTCAGCTGAGTAGAAGCACGGTCTAGTACTTTTTGCTTTACAATGAAAATCATCTAAGATTAATGATAGACTAGAATTATAACCATATTATTCTGAAAGTATCTGATTTGTGATTTTGGGAAAATATTATACTTTTATATTTAAAAAAAACATAAAGTGGTACCAATAACACAGCTATTAAAGGTAAAGGAGTACGATTTGTATACCAAAGGTATTTAAAAGCTATATAGGAAGTTAATCTAATGAAGGTTCCTGACCCTGGAACCCACTTTATAGAGGCTTATTGGATCCACATCTAATTAACCAGAATTAGTAAATTATCTGCTTAAGCTGGATTTAAACGCAGATCTAAAAGTCAGGATTCCAGCGATATTTTTATGAACTTATAATCAAATTATTAGTCATAAAAATGTAGGATTTCTGCTTTGCCAGCCACATACGGGAGGGAAGTAAAGCTAGATAAGGAGTTTTAATTTTGAAACGAAATTGGTGATGATAACAATAAATATCATCATCCAATTGACCTGTAACCGAGGTGCCACATCTATAAAATAATTATATATGTAAATATAGTTGACCGTAAAAATTGATATATAGGAAGATGGTCAGGGTTGCGGTCAATAGTGAAACAAAAATAGTCGTAAACTATTTTTGTTTCACTATTGACCGCAACCCTGACCATCTTCCTATATATAAAATAATTAGCTCAGTAGTTTGGATAAAAAAGCAGTAGTTTCGGCTTAGAGTTCACAAGTGACAGAAGAATTTTGAATTCTTCATATTTCGAAAAATAAACTCAAATTTTGAGGAGATAATTTTTTATTTTATTAAACATTAAAACTTTAAATATTACGAAACATTGTTAACTACTATCATTTTTTTAAATACTATTTTGGACTAAAGTGTAAAATATACTGCTGAACAAATCTAATTCTCTTAATACTAAACATGGTTTCAACCTAATGGAGATAAATCTCCTTAGTTCAGATTGAAATAAGAAAAGGCGTCTTAGTCCCATACTTATCGCCACAATGACCAAGAATACCTAAGAGCTGTCCAGGTTCTGTCTCTACCTTTTAATCAGTTCATACTTTACTCATTTAAAATAAAATTTGACTGACCGGAATCACAAAAAATAATTAATAGGACTGCTTCTCAATATAGTTTCTCTCATTAACACTAGTTAAAGTTAATAACCTAGAGGATAAGGATAAAAACTATTGAAACCTCTGAAATTTGATGCGCGGAGAGAGATACACTGGGATCTCAAAGAGTCCAGGTCTACACTCACACGTTAGGGATAGAGTAGGCTCAGGGATCCTCAGGTCTATAATATAAATATTCTATATAATAGAATAAATGTGACTGGTGATTATTTTATTTATTATTATTATTTTATTTTATTTATATATTTTTTCATTTACATAGTTTAATTATGTTCATTTTCTTTATTCTTCTGTTTGTGTGCATTTAGAGGGAGATTTTATTTATTTTTATGTACTTTTTCCATTCATTTATTTATTTTAATTCTTATTTTAGTATGAATGTGATCAGTCATCACTATTACCTATTGCCCAACAACGCTGTGGCAGATTGTAATATCTATCAATAAATAAAGTTTTGAATGGAAATTCGATACGAGATTAGAAGTAGTGCTCATAAAGCCATTTCTTTCTCAAAAATAAAGCGTTAATAAGGCTGTGCATCTAGTACTTCTATTTAATGATTCTGATATATTTTAGTAAGCCGTTTGTCATAATTTTCATAAAGATAAATAAGCTATTTTAAATATATATAACTTATTAAGATTAAGGTATGGTACGACTGACCTGATAAAGAAAACCTTAGGACTTTGGAAAAAGTGGAGGGAGTGAAGAAGCAAGATTTCTCCGAAGGGAAAATGCAGAATTTATGTGATGTACGTTTTTACTGTAAAAATGTTCTTAACAGGTCATCTCTGCTAAAAGTAAAGTTTCTTAGGTGAGAAGTATTCATAATAAATGGCTTCAACTGAGTCCTTGAACTTTTGAATAAAACGCCTTTCCGCCAAAACTCTTGTGAGTACTTTCTAGTTGTTGGAATCACAACACGGAAATACAATCTGGGCTAAATATTTATAGGAGAAGTCAGAAGTGTCAGTTGAAACTTTTGTATACATTTTTTTTGTATTTTAGAAT
>NW_027105402.1:910346-926705 GCF_000696795.3 Halyomorpha halys | reverse complement strand
CCCCTACCTATACTTGGCAGACTCGTCAATTTTGACTATTAATTATACATAGTTTTCATTAAAGTAACCAAAAATTGGAGTGAGATAACTGCCTTTTTCTCCTCTTGGCCTTTTGTACTAGTGAAAACCACACCACACTTAGCCTCAATTTCAACTTGAAATTGAACTAATATTTACACCGCTTTACACGTACAAGACTTAACTCACAATATCCTCTTTGTTGTTTACGGTGCTTTTACGTTTACTAATTATTGCATTCATCCAGCATTATTCCAAATATATTCAAATAAATGAAGTATGTGTGTGAATGTGAATCAATTCAATAACAACATGTTTAGTAAAAAAGCATTAATCTGCCTTATTAGAAACCCTATATATACGAAACTGATTTCTCTAATATTTTGATTTTCGAAGGAGCATTAATTACAGAGAAGCAGTATTAATTACTAATTAGGTTTAAACAACTTTTGATTATTGTGAACCTAATTAGGGTTTTAAACAGGAACAGAGAAATTTTAATTAATTTTAGGGTTTTAAACAAGAGAACTTTTATAGTATAGAACTGGTTTACAACAGTACTGGTCAAACATGGGTTGTAAGAGATATAATTATAAAAGCGTTAACAACAAAGGCAAGTTAAAAAAAAATCGGTTATTATAAAAATTCAGAATTAAAATTTCTCGTAATAACATTATAACAGGCGTTTTAAAAAATAGATTTTGCATATCAGAAAGTTAGTCCGGTTAGCGGTCAATAAAGGTCTAAATTAATAAAAACATATTTACTACTAATCAAGGGTTGCTACACTTTGTAGAACAAAATGAGAACAAGACAAAAACATTTTAAAAGATGAAAAAAAAATATTATAATATAAATAATTAAGATTGTAAAAAGTTATGTAAAAAAAACAAAAACGCATTTAAGTAATAAAATATTTATAAATAATACGTAAAAAAAAAAATAGAACGTTAAAAATTATGTGCATTCTAGATTGTAAAGTTTAAAATAATTTTTTTTAGGTTAAGTGCAAGTTGGAACTTTTCAAAATAAGTGGTGCCCTTCAAGGTAAACTAAATTCAAAACAAGAACTTCATGTCTTACTGGATTGAGTAAGCTGAGGGTTTTATGATTATATAAATTACAAATTATATTTATGAAATCCTACTTCGTCACCAAATGGGATGAACTGTTTCAGTATCCTAACTTAGCTCGTTATCTTCTACGGACAAGTTGGTGTGGATTTTCCATATATGTAACCGGTTCAATGAACCAGTCAGTGAGACACTGAGTGGTTAAGATTAATAATATCTATGTGTGTATAGGTAATGTTCACATTTTCCTTGATTTTTGGAATATCATTGAGTTTTCATACAGCTAAGATCATTGTGAACCGGTATATTATGATACTTTTCTGAGAAATTTTCTTGGTTAATTTTATTGAGAAATACAAAGTATTATTATAATTTATTTTAGACCATTTTCTTTTCAATTTACGCTTTATTTCCAACCACTCATTCATTCAAAGTACCGTTTCATTTCAGTATGTTTGTTCTCAGATACAGTTCATCATAATTATAACAATCATAATTACATTTGAACAGCCCTATATTCACATCCTACTGCAAAAAGTTCATATTGTTTTTGATGTTTAACCAATACTAAATAAAACGGACGGCTGTGGATATTTGATTCATAAATAAACATTCGTAATAAGAACTGCTTTTTGATCTATTTAGAAATTGACTAGCAACACGGAGAAGCGGAAATTAAAAGAGTGAGGACTCATTTCTGGCAAAGCGCGAAGGGCACCAATGCCAATAGCAATCCCGAGCCAATTCCAATCCGGGCCGAAATTTATTGGGTTTGTGGTTGGTGTTGTGTCAGTTAAGGTGCAACCTCTCTCATATCGGGCAGCTAGAAATAGAACAACGTGGTCGCTCAATTATTTAAATCCCTTGCTTTATTAAAAGGTATGACATTGTATGAATAAATAAAAAAAAATCAATATATTTGTAGGGATCAAGAAACTAAAACGATTGAATAGGCTTAAAAGTTTACTTTAATTTTTTGTAGCAGTGGTTGTTTACTTGCATTTCCCAAAGTATTACAGATAAATAAGTAAACAATAAATAGTCAATACCGAAAAAAACAGAAAAAATTATATATGTTTCTGAACCACTACAACTCATGAAATATCCACAGTTCAGTACTTTGAATGAAAGCACTGTTTCTAGACCAATGGTTGTGACAAGACGTGAATTCTTTACATTAACGCCCAATCGTCTAATTTTTCTTTCAGCGAACCCACTTTTTATCGGCTGGTTATTGGATTCAGGGCTGATATAAAAGACTACAACTTGGACCCGGAAGATACACAGAGTACACACAGTTCTTTACTCACTAAGCTACACCGCTTCTAATACAGTAACAACCACTATTTGAATTTATTTTACAGTAAAGAACAATATTTCTAGATCTTGGTATATCTACAGTAACATAAATAAAAAGGGAATTAAAAAGTACCGAGTCCTAGTTTAATAAATAAGACATTAAAAATAAATTTTCTACAATCCGATCCAATGATACAGTTTAAAAAAACAATACTGGACATCGAATAAATAATAAAGAATAACATTCTTTTTTAAATTGTACGATTGTTCATACTATTACCTATTCATGATTTTACTGCCATGATTTTATAAAAAATAAATAATAAAATACAATAGTCCAGTAACAGGAATACGATTTTAGGATGTGTTTATCGGCCAAGTTTAGCAAAGGTGCCGATTATTAGAAAAGTAGGTATGTACTGGTCCAAAAAACGGAGTATGGATAATTCCAAAGTTGTAAAAACTATTTGTCACAGAAGGTTAACGTTTTACCAAATACCATTTTCCAAAAAAAAATAATAATAATAAATTGCACTTAACTATACATCAGTGTGTGTAAAGTTGATTGGTTTCCCAGAAATAGATCCACAGAGTTTATTCTACCAACTTTAGTTTATTTACATCTCTTCGGTTCTTCACTGCAACGTAGGAGGTCAAAAAAAAGAAAACGATTCTTCATACTTTTTAAGTCAAATTTATTTTATTTGTGATGTTAACAGCGTCCGTCGAAAAGGAAGGCAAAAGGCAGCCGTAAATTATCAAGTTGATCTCAAGAAAAAGTTTCATCTTTCCTTGCTCCTTTCTCGCCACTCAGGAGGAAGATAAACCCATTTCTTTTTTTCTTTTTTTTTTTTTTTGTAGGAAAAGCAATGTAGGTCAAGGGAGTTATGTTGCTGGAAAGTATTAAAAGAAGATTGTTATAATAAGGTTATACGGATAATAAATTTCTGAGTAAGGTTCAGAATCCAAGGGGCAAATCATTAATCTCAATGCGAAGTTGCAGAAATGATGAATTAGGTGGGCAGGTGTTTGGTCTTTAGCAACTTCTCGAATTAATAGAGCCATTTGAAGGCTTCGAGTACCATAAAACAAAAATTTTTAATGTTTTTTTCTCTAACTTTTGCCTAAATGGCATTTAAACTTGAACATTACCTTCTTAACTCAATTAAAGAACGGCTTCGCTTTAAATGCTAGCCCCTAATTAGACCCGCAGAATGTACTTATTCAAGGAGGCCCAATAACTCATTTCGCCCTAAGGCCATTCAACACTTTATTTCATAATTAGATACAAACCTCTCCTTTTTATAATTAATTAGCTCTTATAAAATTTTATTACTGGCATTAACCATCAAAAATTAGTATTAAATTATTATTTTGTGTGGCCGAGAAGAAACATTCTTTGGTAAACATTTTAGAAAAACGGAAGTGTTATATTTGCAAAATTTTCTTTCTTGGAATTTGTTCCATCTTAAAGAGTTTTTCTATACTCGTCACTATGAAAAAAAGGTGTAACTAAATATAAATCATTAATTTAAAATACTTAATGATCCATTGACCTATATCGAAATTATATTTTTTTTCTTTGATACCTTAAGTCAGCAACCATAATTAAAACACGATAACAGGTTCTTTACTATCCTTCACATCACCAGAAGAAATCACTCCTCATAAAAATAACAAATAGATTAATAGTATAAGAAATGTTATCAATGCTCTATTAAAATAATGTATCTGAAGGTTTCCAATTACAAATACATATAATAAACAAAATAAACTTATTATTTCTTACCAAAAATGTATTTACCAAACAAAAAATAAAAATGTTTCTGATAAATAAAAAAAAAATTGAAATGAACTTGAATGATCTCCTGATGATTAAAATTAGCTTTTTGGGGCGTGCCCTCGCTTTGCCTCGTTGTAAATGTGGAAGAGGTAATGGTAACTATTTATAGAATACTATAGAAATAAATAAAACTGTGAATCACTCCCTTCATATCAGGAGACATCATGCAGTCGAATTCTGATGCAACAATTGACGGGGGGATATGAGGCATCAGGAATATGTCGGGGAATTCAAATTCAAAATGTGAGTCACTACAATGTTGAATAATAAACAACAAAACTCGTCGTTTCATTGAAAATGAAACACGTCAGGAGGAATGCTAAAGGAACCACTACGACAGACCTAACCAGTGCTGCTCATCAGAAATCCAAATCTGCATCTTTTAGATTTAGATCTCTGATGAGCAATCAGCCTGAAAGCAACAAATGACCAAGCAAGACATGGACTTAAAGAAGGAATCCTGACAAAACTGAAAATTAGTCATGAACCTTTATTCATGGATAACTAATGAGAGAACTGGAAACATGCAATACCTCTCAGGTACTTTAGATATAGTACATTATTTTTAATTAGCAAACAACAAATGTATAAAGTTACTAAATAGTGAAGATTAACTATTTATTGCTAGACAATGTTTCTCTGAACTTGGCAGGGATTCATAAAGGCTAAACTGAAAATCAAATAAAAACATTATAAATATGATAAAAAAAATTAGAATAGAAATAAAAAGCTTGTAAAAAGTTATATAAACAATATAGAAACGTAGTAAGCAAAAAATGTTATAAATATACACAAGCAGAATACTGATAAAAGATTAAGTGATAGCTAATGTAAAAATATAGTTCTTTAAAGAAAATACCATATATAGTACCCAATTTAGGTCTTAAAACACTCTTTAAAAGTCTAACGTTTCGGCTAATTCGGCCCTCCTCAGGGCCAATCCATTAAATAAAAGCTTTTTTTATAATATATTAATGTTTAACAAACATCATTATTATCAATCGTCATTGAAAATGGATAGAAATCAAATTAAACACTATTATAAAAAAAATTGTTCCGAGAAGGAATAAAAATGTGTTGTGAAACTGTCATGTTTAAATACAAAGGTAATAGGTTTAAAAAACAACTTTTTGGGGTTCCCATGGGAGAAATTTATCTGTATCATTAGCAGGATCTGTCCTAAATTGTCTGATGAAAATGTTCTTTCAAAATCAGGAATTAAAGTGAAAATTATGTTCAAATACATTGATGATATATTTTGTATATTGAAAAAAGATGATGTTAATAAATTCCTGGAAGAATTAAATAGTCACCACGACATATTAAAGTTTATAATGGAATTAGAAAATGAAGGAAAATTAAGATAAGGTGATGATAATCTAGGTAAGGACATAATCACACAATGAACAAAGATAATGTGATATTAAATTACTATTCTTGCCACAATTTTATTATTATTTTTATTATCACACCATATGAAATATAATGTAACTAATAATTATATAAGTAAAGCGATAAGAATAACTGATGCAAGTAGGTTATATAACATAACTAATGAGATATTTAAAATATTTGTGAAAAATGTTTATCCAAAAAAATTCATTTACGAGATTTGAAATATTAATCTGAAAAAGTTTCAAAAATTAAACAAATAACTAGATAGTAAATAATAAAGCAATTAATAAGAAATTTCATAAATTCAATTGTGTAAAGGGTTATCAGAAGATAGTCAGAAATTATTAAAAGAGTATGATGTTGGTGAATACTCCATATGTCCCAACAATAAAATTAAAAATCGTTATAGTAAATTAAAGGACGAAATAAATACAAAAAATCAATCTGGATTGATGTTTAAACAGGTGAAACAAAACAATTATTGGGTGATGGAATGTTTCAACACACTAATGATATAAAAAAAAACAAGGAGAAGAATCCAAATAAAACAGCACAGGTGCAGCTAAAAACCAACACATTGTCGACTTTGACAATACAATAATTTTACATAATGAAAATAATACATTCAAAGGAAAAATACTACAGTCTATTTATATATAAGAAAACATTAATTATACAGTAGATTTTAAAACAGGCACAGAAATTTGAAACAATGCTATGACGAGATTTTTAACAAAATTAATTTATGAAAAATATTTTACGTTACTATTTACAATTAACTATGATATGAATTTTAATAATAAAAGAAATGAGTATATTAATGAAAATACAGTTTAAAATAAATAAATGATATGCCTGACCTGAGTGCATGATAGGTTAAAAATATTGTTATGATAAAAGTGATAATAGTGTTTAATTGATTTGTAATTAAAAGTTTTAATATGTAATGTGAAGAGTGAGAAAATAAATAATTAGACGTAAGCCAAGGAAAGCTAATTAGTAAATTATTATGATTCCTTATATTTTATTGTCTCATAAGGGACATTTATGTCCTGTGCAGAATAGCCAGCAAAAAATATTTAAATTATTGACAAATTGATAAATTTGTAATTAATAATTATTTATATATTTTATTAATAATATATTAAGATGTTCTTAAAAAGGAATGTATAATAAAATATGTTAATATATATAGTTCTCGTGTGAAGCACATTAATTCATTTCGAGTGATAATTAAGTCCATTGGATCGCTCTTTAACATTTGATGTTTCATAAGGACAGTCAAATATATTAAGCGAGCAACGTCATTGCCCGGTCGGGCTACTCATCGTGCGACCGACTTCTTCATTGTCTGTAGTGCCAAACCAAAAATAAAATATATATACATATATTGAGAATTTTTCCTTTCTGATTTAAATAACTTAAGGTATTTTTTTACCTAACAGTAATCTAAGAAGGTAATAATAATGTTTATGATCTCCATTTGCAATACTTTTGTCAAAATAATGCTAAATTATTCTCACTAGTGTAACGGTGGAACCAAACAAACGTCTAAAATTTCTTCCTTTCTAACAATGGTTGGGAATGTGTGTGATCCCTAGTCCAAAGCATTCTCACTTTGAAACTGGACATTCCTTCTTTTAGTTGTTTAGTTTATGAATTCTACCTTCTTTTGGATCCAACTACATTCACTTGTTAAACCTTTCTTTTGTCTGACCTTATATAAAAGGTAGATATGATAAAATGGCTGACCTTGCATAATCAAATTCTACTGCATTCTTGTTTCCCATATGAGAACTATGCTTTACCTTCATTAAAAACCCATATAACGTTATATTTGGTATGAAATTCCGGAACGGACTATGTTGGCGTTTTAAAGAAGTGAAAAATTTAATAATGACCTATACATGTTCAATTAAACATTGATATCAATCATTGATACAATCTGATATATCTATTGTTTTTAATGACCTCCTTCCTGGTCATTTCTGACATACGGGGAGGGAGGGGGTTATCTACAGGTGACCAACCTATTCTAAACATGGTGGGGGGTCAAGATTTTTATTTTGTGGGGCCGCTACTTACTGAAAAAATCAACGCTCCAGGCCGCATTCGACCAATGAGTTAGCAGGATGTAGACAGCACCCAGTGGTGCATTCTTCTAACGTTAAATACCTTGTTTGATTACACTAGGAGGTCCCGCATCCAACTCCTCTTCAGCCTACGTTAGGAGTACGTGAATTACGTTAGGGAAGTCATGTGTTGCCATCTGTTGTATAAATGTATTGAAATTTCCATGTAGTGTGCTCTAATCAAATGAATGTGGTCCGTTACAGTCGGAATGCGTAGGTCCGTATGAATGGTCTCGTTTGATCGTAGACAGTGATTTTCTGAATCTGTGTCTTTTTATCTGGTCCATAAATTTGACAGGCGTAAGTTCATACGTTTAGTAAGTAATTGTACACGTTAAGTTTCTGTCTATGGTATAATTTATAACGTCTGTGTAGTGTAGAATATAATTGTCTCAGTCGAAAAGTTGGTGTTTTGTCATGTCGTACGGGCCCCATCTCAATATTCTGCCATAGGTAAGTCCTAAATAAGTTACAGTGTTTGTTTCTGGTATAGAGTAAATGCCAATGTAAAAATTAGAACGGGGAGGTATGAACATATACACAGTATACACGTATACACAGTGAATAATATAAATGATATCTGTTATGAAACGAGCGAGGATTAATTTCAATTTGCACACACCGCACCAGATATTTAATTAAAACCTGGAATCTCTCAGATATAAAAAAGTATAATTTTTCTTGAATTATTAGGAATATATCGAGAAGCGATTCAAAATTATGCCTTACTTATTTAAGCTTAGCACGAATCTAACGTTAATAATGAGCATAATGAGATAAAATTTTGTTCCGACTGATCTTACAAAGCTATCCAATTCCTTTCAATGTTAATGTAGCCTTTCATCAAGTTGCTAATTAAAGCATTTTCAAGAAATATGCAAATTGCTAATCTGTCATCAGGGTCTCCGGTCCGGGCCCTCTATCAATATGGACAATGGGATGATATTTCCATCGAATTAAACCCAGCGGTGCCTTTGATCCTAAGAGAGCGAGTGGGTTAAGAGCAGTTCCCCGAGTCTCCAGTGAGACGTAACTCAATTCGAATTTAGAGCTTTGTAATCAATTCCGTTAGGAGTTTAAGGCTCTCCGTAGTTTGCCTGAATTTAAATGAGTGGAGATTGAGATGCGTTCCGCTTCATTGCTTCGTGTCTCATCCCGTCGCGGCGGCTCTTGGATTTACAACGTCATTTCAAGCCAGCTCTCACTTCGCTCATTTCAAATTTGTCTTGTTCTCTCTGATTAAATAACTGGTCAATTTTCGTGTAGATTTCTGGGCTTTTCTTTTGTTTAATGTTTAATTTTTAGCGAATAACTTACTCTTCAATTTATCAGAGCACATTTAAGCTGAGATACACGATTTTGAGACTAGAGGATACATGGATTATTACATAATAAATATCAGTAAATATTACTTACACTTACGTATGCATTGAGACAGCACACATATCTTTAGTATGAAAAATTATGTTAAAATGGTCCTTACTCCAAAATATTTACTTTTTAGAGAAAATTAAAGGAAAAATACTAACAGTTATGAAATAAGGAGTTGAATAATAGTATTGCATAAACATCAGTAGCCGAACGGTTCTGATATCCTGTTTTCTTCCTTAACGTATACCAAAAAATAAAATGATCCAATTATCTTTTGTTTTAAAATTGTTTAATTGCTACAATAGTTAGTTTATGTCATGAAATAACTTTTGTATTAATTAGTAAAGTACTATTTTATTAGTCTTACAATCTTCGAAATTTATCATTATTATTATAGAAAATTATCTTACTTCTAATCAAATAAACTATAAAAATAGGAAAATTAGCAAGTAAACTACCCTTATAGATTATTTCTACAGACATCGGATTTCCATCAGCATACTTCATACCCAGTCAATATTTTCAGTACGCATACAATTTTTCAATTACGATGTTATGATTCAGTTTCTACTATCATTTTCAGTTTTGAAGTTCTTGGATTCGTTTGAAAAAAGGAATTTACTTATTTCTTCTAGAAGTATGTAATTATTTTAAAAGGTTTGTGAAAAAAATTAATTCTAAAATATAAACAAAATTGAATTTAGGAATTATCTATAAGGGTAGTTATGCTAGATTTAAAAGAGCTGATTTGTTAATGCTTAAAGTTTTCGTTTTAGCTACTCTAAAAAAATAAATATTTATTAGAAAAAAATATGTATACATTTATTTAGATTTGAAATATAAAATAAAGTACTTTTAGGGATTTAATTTTTTTTTAGTTTTTAGCGTCTATTGGACAAAACAGTTAGATATTTTCATTCAATGTAGACTTACATAATGACGTACCCAGTACTTTTTACTAGTATACAGGAAAAAAGTATTAAGTATGAGTGATAAACCAGAACAACCTGAATTGTTATAATAATAATAATGAATAACTAAATAGGTCTCTCTAAAAAGGTTATAATTGGTATTGCTTTAAACTTTTCTTAGATAAGAAAAAAAAACATCTTTCTTTAACCCTCTTTAAATTGTTTTAGTTTTGGCACTATTATCTTCGTTAAAGATTAGAGAATGATTCATTGTTAATATCATTAAAAAATCGTTTCGTTTACATTTTTCAGTTATAACGTTTTTAGATAAAGCCTTTCAATGAGACCAAATTTTCACCAAACTTAAAATAATCGAGATTACTAATTATTCTTTTAGTCTATAATTTTTTTTCAGAATTAATGAGAAGTCATAAAATTAAAGTTAATATAAAAGTATTATGTTATAAATATAAACATAAGTATTTTGCCAAATGTAAGCAACTTTGACATTTTTAGGTCGTCTCTGTTGGTTATGGGAACAAATGAAAAAAAAAAAAAAAAACGAGATCTAATCAGTTTTTTTCGGATCATTTTTAACGAAATAAAATGCTAGATATACCAAGTGACATTCCGCTGTTGACCAGTGTGAACAGTAAACATCAAAATGTTGATAATACATGTTATGAGCAATGTTATCTTCTATAAAAGCTCATCCTTATACCATGGCATGCGAAAAATAATGGTGAAATCCTCGACAAACATTTATTAGATATAGATAGGAAAGAAAACTTTTCAAACAAATAATGTGACTGATGTATAATATTCATTTATTTTTTCATTGAATCCTAGATATGAGCCATTTAAAATCGAAATTAAATTAATAAAAATAATATTGAAGTAAATTAAGAAAAATTTTAATATAAAGGAATTTTATTTTTCCAAATTAACATAAGTGAATTAGCTTTATTTAAAAGTAACTAAATGTTTAAGCATTTAAAGTTATTCTCTTGAATAACTAATATTAATTTCTTGTTTCTTCGGTAATACTGACTCATTTCTTCAATAATTACTAAATGGATTGTATAAAATGTACTTGTTGACCAAAATGACATTAAAAAATTTTAAACATTTGAAATTTCAGTCAAATTAGAGAAGCATTTATTTAAACTAAAAAAAAGTAATGACATAGTTTAACAAAATTTAAAAAAATGTAAAATTTGTATAAAGAAACTGACCCAGTGTCTAACTTTCAGTAGCGCGATCTAGTGACGCTCCAGTGCATCGCTACATAACTAATATTTTCAAACAAATACTAAGTTTATCAAAATTTATTAAAATAACCCATTTTACCTAATGCCCATCGTTTTGTTTTGATGAGATAGAGAAGTGAAGCCGTCATATAGGATAGTGCAGGATGATACGGCGCATATAGCAGTCAGACCCTCATTACTGTAATGTCATGAACCTTGTGTTGGTCCATTACCCCTTAGTTTCTCTTCTGTTTACTACCATTTGTAAAATTAATTGTCTTTTTCCATGATTTGTTAGACGATAACTGAATATCACCAACTAAAAATACGTCTATCAAAAACAGTGGAATAACCAATGGCATGTTTGTTTTTATATAGAATGATGAATTCAAGTTATCAATGTAAAAATACATTTATAAAAATTAAAACCGGTAAATTTAAAATACAAATTCATACCAAAAATAATTAAAACAGGTAAATTTAAAATACAAATTCACAACAAAAAATTAAGCTATTTTCAGGAAGTAGAGTTTGATGCTGACTATGAGTCGACCCCCATTTGAAAATAATTTTCAGGACATATTATAGGACAACAAAACTTAAATTATTAATAAGAAATCTATTTCTAAATTGAATATACATTTCTTAACAAATAGAGAGAAAATAGACGTGATAAAATTACATATTAAAACCAACAATAACATCATAATATCTTAAAAGTGTCGTTATTTTAAATAATCAAAACCAGAACTTATTGAAATTGAAATTGTAGGATTGAACATATCAACTTAAAATTTGTTTATTTAACTTTAATTATCATCCCCAATCACTTTTTAACATGTTTAGAATGTTAAATGAATAATTTATGCTGAATAGAATTAATTTTATATTGCCTTTTCTCTTCCAAAAATGTGTGGTTATAAGGATATTTACGAAAATGAACACGAAATGACTCTAAAATCCTGAGTTTCATGGAACTAACATTTTCCTATTCCAAATCTGAACATAATTCGACCCCAGATTTCATGATAGAAAAAAAACCTCGACCCATTGGTCAATGTTCGAGCAAATATGGTACTTGGATTGCATATTACAGTCAAGGACTACTTACAGAAGGTTAAATGAAAAAAATATTATATCATAAAATGCACCTACGAGACATGATCATACCTGAGATGCTAATAAATGCTGAAAAAAAATAATAAATCGTTCACTCATTAATATAATCTCTGTTAAGTTTCGCTTAAAAGTACCAAGTTTGATTAAATTAAAATTTTAATAGATCTAATCTGAATATATGTCAATCCCGAATATAAGTCAGCCTTGAATATAGGTCAAACCATTATTTTATGAGAAATAAATTAAGAAAAATACATCAATAGACATTCGGGAAAATACGGTACTTACATAGTCCTCGGACTGGATGATATAGTTTAGAACTATTGGAGATTTAGTGTCAAAATTCTTGAGTCAAAAATGTGTTGAAAAGAAGTTAAATGAGGTTAAATTGGAGAAAGATAGTCCAGGTGACAGTCAATAAAGTTATCAAAATAGTAAAAGAAAAGTATTTATTTTAACCAATGTTTCGCCCCCTTTCTAGGGCTGCGTCAGGCCTGATAAGAATGAAGTTCTGTTATACATAGTTTGTAAAATTGGTTACTATGTAGTTGGTTTTTTTTTTTTTTTTTCCGAACCCTCCAAAAACAGAAATAAAATGTGAATTAGTAGTGCATTACTGTGTAGAAAGAAAAAGTAATTCGTGTTGTGTCTTACCTTTTACTACCTTTGGTATTTAAAGGTTACCTGTTATATTTAATTTTACATATGAGCTATCCGTTCAGCAGCTATTTTGAGTCCGGAGGTGAGGGGCCTCCTCGTGTTGTAAGTAGTTGGTAACAGAACTTCATTCTTATCAGCCCTGACGAAGCCCTGCAAAGTGGAGCGACTTCATAAGATCAACTAACTCCTACCAACTTAAAAGAGGTTACATCATAGATAGAAATCTCACCCCAGAGCAAGTGCTATAGTATAACACTTTCCCTTAATGTAATGAATGTTATATTTTTTTTTATTCTTCTAATGCTGCTTATTAATAATAAATAAATAAAGAATGATAAATTATCAAATTACCCTAAAAAAAGTTAAATAAACATTACTAGGCGACAATGCTGTAAAATAAATATATACCTAAATAACAATGTTAAATAAATAAACAACAGTGTTAAATAAAAACTTAATTATACAGGATTTTCTTGTTTGATTACTATTCTTCTCGCCACAAGAACATTTTTTCTAACAAGAAATAAAGCTCAAAGGGATCTTGTGTAAATTTGAATTTTACTTTAGAGACTTAGAACAATGAGTAGGGAACCTGTGGATCCAAAGCGGCAGTTTCCTGCGCCGGAATAAATAACAGACCCAAAACAGGCGGGAAATAGTGCCTCCGTAGACCTCTTTCCGTTTCTTTTGTTTGCTTCATTTTTTTTTTCGTTTGTTTTTTCCATTTTGATATTTGTTACTCCCTCCCCCCAGCCTCGAGATTAAAAAAGGCTCCAATACGCCGAATTTTGTAGAGGCAGGTATATTCTCCGTAGCGCATGATTCGGAACATTGTACACCATTCAGCAATATACCAGAACACTACACAGGCCTTAATTTTTTTTTTTATATTGCTTCAGTTTTATTTACATTTACTGCATTCATGTCACAATAGCCCTTCAATAAAAAACAATAATATTTATAAAATTATAGAACAGAAACATACTGATATAAACAATAAAAAAAGTTTTTTTCCATGTCCAATTTTCCAAAATAAACAATTAAAATATTAAATAAAGTTTTATTTCGTACATCTTCTGGTGAAATAAATCGTAAAACTAAAACAGAGCTAACAAAAATGTCTTCATTGTAGAAAATAAATAAAAGTACAGTATATGCATGGAGTTATACATCAGGTTTACCCTTATCCGAGTTCATATGGCAATAAAAATAAAAATGGACTCTTTTTTTATTTAAAAAAAAAAATACCCCTGTCGAACAGATCCGCTACCTTGGACTACATCTGGACAAACGGCGAACCTGGAATCCTAAGACTGAAAAGACAGGAAACTGCACGTCGATTTCGACTATTATAGATACTTACACTTACTAGACAAACGGTCCAAACTTCCAATAAATTACAAAAGACTGATTTACATGACAATTATAAGGCCTATCTGGGCATACGGCGTTGAGCTTTGGGGCTCCACTAAACCTTCGAATTCCTCTCGTATCCAATCCTTACAGTCCAAAATCATTCTTAAAATCCTCAATGCTCCTTACTTTGTCACACATCAAATCATACATACAGACCTTAATGTTCCATATGTAACCGATCTAGCCCAAACCAGATATTACTCCTTCTATTACAAACTCCCTAACCACCCAAACCCACTAATTTCTAACCTTGCTTCCTCTTTCATTCCTGACAATCCTCCGAGGTGCCTGAAAAGAAGATGGCCAAGAGACCTGCTAATATAAAACTTCATTAGAGTGCTACCAATCGGTAGTTTCTCTACACGCCTGTAACACTCTAATTTAACTGACATCAAATTTACTAAATGTATTATAATGTACAGTTGTAAATAGCAATAAATAAATAAATAAAAGAATTTAAATGAGGATGAGATATTTATAATTACACTTAACTAAATCATTTTAAATATCTTCCAATCATTTGAACCTAAATCCTAAATATTTGTTGCTTGCATTTATTTTCTAAATGAACCTAATAATAATGAAATAATAAAAGTGATAAAAATACTGACCTACTTGGCTGACGTTTAACAAATTATTTGTACATTTTGATAATTTGTTTATTTATTTTAACTTGCTAATTTTCTTTGTAGTTGTATCTTATTAATTTGTTTTTATATTTACATTTAAAAAAAAATATTTTTCCTGTTAACAAATCTTGAACAGCTAAACATATTATTTTGATTTATTTCCTTAAATTTTCCTGTTGTAATAAGGAACAATGTTATTGATAGATTAATAATGAAATGTAAACAATACTTAGTTTTTATCATTTTAGAAAAATTGTAATTCTTCACTCGACTCTCTGATGGAGTGAAATAATGAAAACTATCGTGGTGTTGAAATTGTCCCAGGAAAAAAAAGAAAGTAATGGTAGAACGTTGCTGCATAGGGGTGGCTTAAGGCATTGAAATGGAAATTTATTTTTAACGGGTATAGAAATGTAAATTTAACCCTACCAGCCAGGTGACAGATATGGAATATCAACTATGGACAAGGAAGAAAAAAAGAAATCATGATTCTCATCTTCCCGATTTTGCTATAGGATGATAGCGCATCTAAAATTCTTTTTTTATCATATTTCAAGGAAAGTATATTGCAGACTGTAAGCGTAGATGAATTAGGTTTAAAATAATATTTTCATTCGTTTAATCTAGAGTTGATTAAAACAAAATATAGGATTTAATGCATCCAATAAAATTAAAAGAAAAAATGTATTATTTAGTAAAACTATTTTTTTATAGTTTAACATAACGAGTGATATATCGTAGATGAATTTCGATTTGAATTATTCATCTTAATTCTTCTTCTTCAAAAAAAAAATAAAAGTAACAAATTATAACTTCAGTATTTGATGGGTCATGGCAAAAACTATGAAGAAATTTAATCTTTATTGATGAATATCTTTTAAAGGGTAATTTTCGGGGCACAGATATTCGTAGTCTGTTTTCTGAGAACTTTGGCCAACATTATTGCTTAAATTTTCTGGATGGAGGCTCGCTAACTAAACTAAAAGTCAATTAAAGTTAAGTTCATTCCAAGGAAATATTAGGGTTTAAATTTGAAATTACAAAGGAGTTAGATCATCTTAACTTTAATCTAAGTTAAAGAAAATCAATTTATCCATACAAAGAAAGATAGATGTACATGTATTATAGGCATCGAGTCATTAGGTTCATTCATTTTTTTAAATATTCATCAACTTAAAAAATATAATAATTTAATTGAATTCAATTTTTAAAATAACAAATATTTGCCTAATATTTTTTTTTT
>NW_027105402.1:901114-910199 GCF_000696795.3 Halyomorpha halys | reverse complement strand
TGTGAGACAATGATAAATCATTTACATATATGTTTTATTAGAAATCATACAAATAAATATGAGAGTATCGTGTTTAACTTCGAAAAATAATATTATTAAAATAAAACTTTTTTTGAGGGGGGAGAGGATAAGGGGGGATATCTTACAAGAGCAAATTTGATAAGGTTATTAATACTCAAATAAAAAAAATAAATACAACACAATTTATTGAAAGTTTTAACTTATAGCATATTTTTCTTTATATGTTACCATATATGTATGTCTATACAACAAGATTGGAATTAAATTTAGTTGACCATCGAAAATCGCTCAGCCAAAAGGGTAGAACTTATGAAGTTTGGGGTTCCATTTCCTGAGTTTTTATCATGGAGGTAGCTTATAACCTGATTCGGGTGAGAGAGGGGGAGGCATTTTCTCAAATATGATTTCCAGTTCGTCAACCCAATATCAGGTACACTATTCGTCTATTACTCGGCGGGAAATGAATTGCTAGGACTATTATAAATATATTTCAATTAAAATAGGGAAAATAAGGTTAAATTTCAACGTAACAGTTTGATACTCGTCTAATGATCTATAATGTTATTAATATTGAATAATTTTGTAGCATTATTATTTAGTTTTAATATTAAATACTATAGGATAAGGGATTCTATGTCATCGGTAAAATGATAAAGTGGGGTGTGAAGTTTTATATCAAAATCTGTGAGAAAAACTTTAAATAATTATGGCTGTCTGATTTAATTGTTTGATTTAATGTAACAGCTAATTTATGACTTTGATATAGGACATTTTTTAATTTTAATTTGTGACATATGTTCAGTTAAATAATTAGATTACGGTATTGCTAAGAATATATACCACTACCACTTAGGCGTTGGACTGACAATATGTGTTTAGAAGGGTTATACAAAAGTAAACTTATTTTTTTATTTTATTTCATTTTTTATCTGTTTCTGTTTTAATACGCTCTAAATATGCTTTCTTAGTTTATATTATTAACACTTCTGAATGTCTTTACAGTGAATTTTTTTTTTTAACTGTTTCCTTTCTTTTTCTTTATTTCTTTTCTCTACTTAGGAAATAGAAATTACTTTACTACCAAATGAATTTATGTTAGAATGTAGCTGAATTATTTTGAAAAAAAAAAATCAACCTAGGACTAATAATATAAAACAGGATATATATATATATTTTTTTATGTGCTCAGAAAGTATGGGTAGAAAGAATGGTCTTAAACAAGTTCTTCAAAAAGAGTGTACTGTTAATTTAAAGATGTTTATTTATTTATTTATTATATCTAAATATTAATGAAATATTAATTTTTCTAATAAAATATTTTTAATCATAAATTTTATGGAATCTACGTAATAAGACAAAGGTGTAAGCTTATAATATGATAGTTAGATCCATTTATCAAAAGAGAAACTTTTGAACTTAAGAAAACGCTATGTCTTTATTTTATTTATTTTTTTTTTTTTGTGATAAGTGATTTTATTGGGTATTAAGATTTCCTTATCGTACAGTTTCCTAAGGAACTTCCATCCTATAAAATTATTGATGTCCTTCAAATCGGCTCAAAATTATTCGAAAAAATAATATACAATAAATTTGATCACATACTGATTGATTTTGATCAATCAGTATGTGATGTCATCAATCATGATGCCATGTCATCGACTAGGTTTTCAGGCATTATATCCAGTAACACTTTAATTAGATGGAAATACTGACCAAATTACTGGACTATCAGGACAAATCTATAGGTTAATTTATAGCAACAGCATTATTTTTGGATATCGCTCAGGAAATCAATGAAGCTTGACAACAGTGTCTTCTCTTTGAACTCAAGACTATACTACCGTACATGTACTACCTATCATCATCGTTACTATTCCTTTTTTTATTTTGTTTTTTCAATTTTTATCAAATACCAAAGATAAACATTTTATTCAATTGAACCAACTATGTTAGGGATATCACAAGGAGTACTGGCTAATTTTCCTAAATATTACGTACACAAGTCTTCCTGACCTTCTCAGAGACATTTATTGCTATCTAGCGCTGATTATTAAGCAATTTAAACAATATATCACGATTATTTATACATGACAAAGGAAAATTTTATATTGACATGAACCGAATTCTTACCTAAAGAATGCACAGTACATTTTATTCGGAATTAGCAACATCCGTAGCATGCATTGGTGCCTTGATGAATGCTAACACATGATTAAAACAGCATATTATATTTTAGATGTATATACATATCATAAACAAACTAACGATAGTATTTAGTTATTCAAAATCGACGTGATTCAGATGATAATAATAAATTTAATTCAGGTCAGGTTTTTAAATTTTTTTTATACCTTTTTTAGAACGAAAATTCAATATCAAATTCTGTTTCTGGATCTATTAATTTATACGATCGTACAAACGAAGCACGGAGTATAATTATATACAACTATAATGTTAATATATTTATTTCTTATTCAACATGTCATGCTACCATCTGTTGGAAATAATTCATCTTCAGAGAGCTCCTAAACTTTTCTGGTGACATATGGAAACTGAATGAAAGCACGTAGTACGAATTCTGGACTTCGGGTCGGATACGCTGACAGTATACTCTCCAACTTTTGTATCAACTTTGTAAAAGAAGTCGGGGATTTTTTTTTTTTTAATCTTGTTATAGAAAGCCGTACTCTTTATGTTCAAGGTTTATTTTGTACCTGTGCAGTATCAACATATTTCAAATCCTCATAAAAATAATATATCCGAAATAAGTATAAATTCTGAAATTGTTAATCTCCCTACCGAAGATAATGTTTATGAATCAATAACAAATTTAGTTCTTACCAAACATATTATCGCTTTTATTATACCATAAAATAACTGGTTTAAAGTAGAATTGAATTGTACACAAGATAAATACAAAGGATACTACTGTTAAACTACAAAATATCTTATTATCCATGTTCGTCCATCAAGATTTAAAACTTGCTCCCTGACGTGAAACCCACAAAGACTAGATTAAAAGGCAAGAGCTTAATCGACGATTTGGATTATCATGTAGATTGCTAAATAGGAAATCTCAGCATTCAACACGCAACAAACTACTTATTTAGAAAATAATACAAAAGCCTGCTTTAACTTATGGTACTGTACTAAGGAGACAGCTAAAACCTCTAACATCAAATGCATTCAATCTTTTCAGTCAAATAGCCAATAATCCAAACTATGTAACCAACAATATTTTTGTTCCCACAAAAAGTCATACATCATGACCCAAATATCCCATATGTCTCAGACCTTTATCTGCTAAATTCTTCACATTTCATGAGAAAATTACTTATTATTACAACCCCTTCTCTAGCTTAATCCATTTCTGCAATCCTTCCCGAAGATTATAACGGCTGTGAGCCAGAGACCTATTGCAAACAGTGATTTTAGAGTTCTGGCAATGGCCAAATCCACTCAAGTCTCAAGCCCCCGCGGTTACCGCACTCGCTCAGCCTCCACTGGCTTTTAACATAAATGACGCGGTTGAGTAGTAGCGCCTAGATTTTCTGGAGTTCTGCTCGTTCCTTTACTCGAGGAGGAACAAGCTCGGTTTGAAATTTCTCAGACTAGATGTATAAGTTATAATAGAAACGAATGCGTTTATGATGTATCAATAAAAATTTTGTTTCTTTTTTATTTTTGCTTCTTTTTCTCAATTAAATATTTTATTATCATTTAAGTATGGTTTGAATATGATCTGTTATGATTATTACCAATATATAAAAATATAATACTGAATGCTATACTACACCACTTTTCTTGCGCTAATTTTATTAGTTGAAACGATCAGGTTTTAATTTATTTATTTTTTATTTTAAGTATGTAACGATATGTAAAATTCTTGTGATTTTATTTATATTAATTATACTAATTTTTTAATTTTAAATAAACACAATACACGCTGAATTATCTACCCCACTATTACCTCCCCTATCCAATTGGTGTAAAGAAGTAGTGGAGGTCGGTTCCTGTCTAGACTGCGCTGAGGAAGCAATTAAAACAAGCTAACTGGGTTAACCGTTCTAGCCGCTGGCACACTAGCACATGTTTCATGTTTCTTAGTTCGCTTGTGTTTTTTCTTTGTTCCCAACAGTTTAAAAAATATATCTGAACCCAATAGTTTTTCAAAAGCATGAGTTATATAAAAAACTCAATAAATTTTATTGTAATATCTCCCCGAGAATTTAGCATATACAAAACCTGTTTCAAAAATGTTCGAAGCTATTTTTATATGTACTTTTACTCCAATTTGGCGCCGTATAATAACGTCGGACGTAACATGCATTTATAAATTAGTAGTTTTAAGTGCAATGCAAAGTTGGAAGGGTGGTGTCAAATGATTTGGCATTTGCGCTTTCAGCCTCACTGGTTCAGTGGCAAATAGAATTGAGTAACAAATGAAGCAAAGAGTAAATGAATCAGATCCCTCCTGAGCATGGGTACAAAGAGATGCATCGTAATTAGATTTACATTAATATTACAAGGTCAATTTTGATATTTCTTTACAGAGAGGACTGAAACATACTTCATTAACGTAGACTGTCCCTTAATGAAAAAATAAGCATAAGTGACAAGTACCCCTTTCCTTCCTATACTAGTACCTAGCCTTCGGCAAGTGTTTCCTTGCGCGTTTACTGTACTCACACTGAATATGAACATAAGTAACGAACATATTAATGATTCCACGACAATCACAATAACATCCACTCTTGGATTTAAAAATGTTTTACTTATATTACCTTTTTTAAACTTTACAGTTTAAACTTTATTCAGTTTTACATTTATATATTTTGTGCTATTATATTTTATTTTATTTTTTTAGTCTATTTATATGTTTTAATTAATTTATTAATTTATTTTGATTTATATGTTTTTAACCTATTTACGTGTTTTAACTGATTTATGAATTTATTTTTAACTATTCTACAGATGGGCTGAAGAGGCTACTGAGGGAATGGAATAGAGGGGATATTGCTGATATGAATGAGAACAAAAATAGTGAAAGAATGAATAAAAAAAAATTTAATGTAACTTTTTTTTTTTTTTCGGCCAAGACTCCCCCTATACTGCCTAACCATGGTTGGGGGTCAAAGTTCTTCATTTTGTGGGACCGCCACTCAATGAAAAAAGTCAACGTCCCAGGCCGGATTCGAACCGGCACCGCCAATAGACATGAAATTGGTAAGACTGTTAATGTAACTTAATTTAATAAGTTGAAGGGGAAAAAAGAATAAAAATAAAATTAAAAATGTATTATATTTAGTTATTTTAAAAAAAAATAATTTTTTTTTAATAATATATGTTAATGTTTATATATCCAATAATGGTTTAATAATAATGGTATGTTGTAGCAACACCATGAATTTTGGTAGCATTTCTGATTAAATAATACAATACAATAGCAAAATATCAACTACTAACATTTAAACAATTAGTGATTTTTATATGTTTTAAGGTTATGATGATGACATTTTCGTGACTTATTAAACCTAGTATACCACATCAACGTGTGTCCGAATAAAATGATGACATGAAAATATTGTTCCACGCTTACGAAGAAAAGAACTATCGCCCGTACCATAGACAACTGCAGAGGTAAAGACAGGACAGCTAATGGATGAAGTTAATCCTTAACAACTGACTCAAACTACCCCAAGCCATGAGATAATTAGTTTCCGCCGGGCAATCATGGTCCCAAATCAGCTCCTTGAGCCCTTTGTTGCTAGGGATTGCCCAGGCATCCAATTGGAGACAAAATGCAGATTGGATAGAATTGGGGCCCTAAGTAGGCTTTCATTGTTGTCCAAAGTGCCCCTCCAATCCAGTGTTGTTAGTGGTCTGTCCCAAGTCTGCCCCTCAATCTTTTTATAAACATTTTTCCCGTAGGATTCTTAGTACCCTTTCATGCTGAAGTACGTTTATGCCTGATTACGACCTAATTTCTCTGCATCCTGGTCCTAAAACGGTGTAATTATTCGTCTACTTAAACGACCTCGGAAAATAAAGTCGTTAAACCATTAAAACATTGAAATTCTACTATAGGTGAATACATTTCCCGAAAAGAAGATATTCATTTACTAGTATATAACCACTATAACATATTCTAGTTATTTGAAAAACTCATTACTAACTACCACTTATTTCCAATCATAATTCTTACTTATAACACTTTTTTACATCATATTTAATATTTTAGTTAGATAAGATATATCATGAACATTTTACAAAAAAATAAATATTCTTTTTTCAACAAACTGAAACATTTTAACATTACTTTTTGTTCCGTTTTATTATATTTGCTTAAACATATATTCCATTGATATATATCTAATTTATTTTATATTTTAGTGTTTAAAAAATAAAAAAGAAAACTGTTTAAAAAAAATCATGTCCAAAGAAATATTTATCTTTTAATCAGAAAAGGTGAACATCATTAGATTTAGAAACAAGTAAATCAATTTCTCAACGATATATATGGAAAATATTATTCAATGTGTAAATAAATATTCTTTATGATTTCACACAATATTTGCATATTAATTAAAACTAAAAAAAAATTATACTGATGTTTTATAAAATGGTTTCAAAAATATGGACCAAGTCAAGAAGTAAATACAAATAATGGAAATTAAATTTTTAGCCACATTTTTTTGATATATTTATTTATTACTCCAATATTTTACTTTATATATTTGCCATTTTTATATTTATCACCCTTTTATTTTAAAATATTTATAACTTTTTATGTTTATTACTTTTATTTTAAAATATTTATAACTTTTTATGTTTATTACTTTTATTTGAATTTGTTAATTTTTTTATACATGTTTATTGAGAATTTTAATGAAATGTAACTGTGCATGACCATATAGGGTCTTTCAGGTATATATATTTATTCTATATTTAAAATTATTTCTATTTAATATACTGAGAGAGAACTAGATGAAATATATAGGTAAATAATGGAAGGGAAAAAGTTCATAATGTAATATAAAAATAATGTAATATAAAAAACTAAATATAGAAAAATATAAAGAATAAAAAAATAAAACAATAAGAACAAAAAAAATTATGTATTTTAATATTTATTGACTATACCTATATAATATAAGAATGATAAAGAATTGCCCAACTAGTCTTAGTATGCTGTAGCAACCTAATGCAATTGGGTGGCACTGTTTTTTGAAAAGTGTTTCTTGCTACCAAAAATAAATTTTTATATACATTTCTTAGATGATTTTTTTTTATTGGTATTTAATATGTTATTTAAATATGTATTATTCTCCTCTATTTGAGTTTAATCAGGGCTAATGTTGGATATTATGGTTGAGCTTTGAGTTTTTAATTTTTTTTTTTCTTTTTATTTTTTAATATTTTTTTTTATGTACAGTTGCATAAAATACAAGTAAATTTGAAGTAAGATCATAATGGTATGTTACAGATAGAGAAACTACCCATTATTATTATAACCATAGTGTGCTACCCTCTATAAATGAGATTTAAAAATAAAAAGCTGGAAAAGCCCCAAAAAATTTAAAAACTCAAAGCTCAACCATAATATCCAACATTAGCCTGATTAAACTCGTATTGAGGAGAATAATATATATTTAAATAACTTTGTAGTTGTTCAAGTGATTGTCAAACTACTCAGAATGTTGTCTGTGGTCAGTTTAATCTTGTACGAAATAGGTCTTCAAGTCAATTTCTTGTCCAGATTATGAACTAGATAAAATATTGATTCACCATGAACCAGCGTATTGTAACCAAATGTTTAGGATTCAATTAATTGGAAATGTTTCAATGACAAAAACGTATATTATCCATTGATTAGCAGTAGGCAGCGATACAAACTGAAGCATCATTAAAAGTATTAAGGGAAAGTGGTATACTTAGGAAAAATTATAATTTACATAGAATATTCTATGCGTTCATCTCCATCGCTGTTTTAAGCAATAAAAAAAATAACCAAGACAAGTGGTGGTAGTAAAATAAAAAATATAATTTTATTTTTAGATCATCGAACAGATTTTTCAATGATTTACTTAATATAAATAACATATTACGAGCCATGCCCTCTTGGCCACTCTAACAAAGTTGCAAAAAAATGAAAACTTTCATTTGGCAGCTGAGAAACGACCTGATATAATTCGACAAAACATGAGATATGCCCTGTGAGTATAGATTGTGAACGGAGCTGGATTCCTGCCAGACCTTTTGAAATCAGTAGCTCATAAGTGATTTTTATCTTTTAGTGGATTACTGCTCATTTCCAAAACGAGTTTTCGAGGCAGATCGATTTTTATATCAGCTGCTACAGAGAACTGTTGCTTCAAGTGTTTATTACCCCCTTCGAGGCATTTTCATTACAAGACAATTATAAATTCGGCACGATTCAAGGTAATTCCACCTGAAATTCATATCTCAATAATCTTTATTTGTTGTGGACAGTGATCAGAAAACAATTCGCCCAAAAGGAACAGTAGTCATAAGAACAATGGTTTTAGTATTATAAAAGATAATGCGTCGCAATATAGAAATAATGGTGTACATTTATTTAATGAATTTTGATTAAATTGTGATAAACAAGCCAGGTTAAAGGGTCCAACGGGCTACGATTATTGGCTTATAATTCGAATTATTATTTACTTATACAAACTTCATTACCAATAATGATTATATTTACGATATGCATTATATCAAAACTGGTTTGCGATAATGGCAATTTAATTTGAATATGAATATTATCCATTCATTTTAAAGCGATATAGGACTGAGTTAAAATAATTGGGTGGACTAAATGACAGTTATTAATATATGGACATTATCGGGAATTGAATTATTATAAGAATTGACAAAATTAACTTTAAATTATAATTTCCAGATTGCAATATTTTTTTTATATTTAATATTTATTGATAGATATTATCTGCCACACAGTTGTGGGCAATAGGTAATAGTGATGAATGATCTCATACATACTAAAATAAAATAAAATAAATAAATGAATAAAAAAAAAATA
>NW_027105402.1:898159-901064 GCF_000696795.3 Halyomorpha halys | reverse complement strand
TATCTGTATGAAAAATAAATAAATAAAATAACATAATGATAAAACAAATTATAATTAACGAGTAAAAATAATGAATACGTCATAAGAAGAAATGATAGAATAAATACAAAAAAAAATTAGCCAAATAAATAAATGATTTAAGTTAAATATTAATAATGGATCAGTTTAATGTTTACTGAAATATCATTTTTTCTTGATTTTGATGCTTTTTGCTTACTAGTTTATGTTAAAAACTATAATCAGTCAACTCCGTTGCTCTTTTGTTAGTCCTATGAAGCTATCATTTTCTCACAAAAACTTAAATTATGATTAAGGATATTAATGAAGATGTCAATAATTATTGCATTAATATTATATATAAATATTTTTTTCGTTTTTATATAGTAATAATAATACTTTATTTGAGAGCGGGGTAGCTCAGTGAGTAACTCGCTATGCCATTATCTCCTGAGACCAGGGTTCGAATCCATACGTGACAGATAATTGTTTACTCTATTATCGCAGCCGTGAGCATTCGGGAACCCTTGAGGGGCACTCTCAGCCTCTATAAAGTGGATATCTTTAATTGAGGAAAAATCTTTAACAAATCACCTCCAACAATAATTCCATAAGAAACTATTTTCTCTTTAATGTATCGTTTTGTATTTTTCAATTTATATACCTTTGGTTTAACTATGAATTCCTGATATGTGTATTATCTACATCTATTTACTATTGAATACTGTGTTTATTTACCTTTAGTTTTTTTTATTTAATATTATATTTAATTTTTCACACTAATATTTTTTTGTACTCTGCTTTTATTTACCAGTACTAGTGGGCTTTGTTGTAATCAGTGTGCTTACTAGATTTAGATAATAGGATTTGACTAAAAAAAACTAAGAAATTTTCATAAATGATCCACTAAAGCTCAATCTGTGAGGTCATTATTATGACCCTTACATTGTTTTTTTTTCAATGCTAAAGAAGACCAAATTTCTCGCGTGACCAAATGGATCAATTCTCTCAACTCCTATCTAGTGACAGTCCTATAAATAACGTATTCTGCTCTTAATGAAACGTTCGTTTATAACTTCGTTTGAGATCAAGTTCTATAGCGACACAGTGGTATCTCCCTTATTTAAAAAAGAAATCAATTGGATTTCAGTTTCAATTTAATCAATTTTTCGTTTCTCAATTTGTTTGTCTTTTATCCGAACAAAGACCAGTCACTTTCAATATTCCGTATTGGTTTCAAATACCTTTCATCTTCAATTTCTTTTTCCAATCATACACTGGTTGTGATCAGTTATTGATTCCATATTCATTTTATGATGCTTTATTTATTCTATTTTTTAAAAATATTAATTGCTCTTATTATTCATTGAATTATGTAATAATGCCTATGTTTTCGTTTATGTAATGGTATTTGAATAGTTATTACCATACACTAACACATACTCGTATATTTTGATAAGCATTTATAGTCAGGGAAAACAGCGCACCCGATAAACATCAAACTCACTCAAGGTTTGGACTTGTATCAATATTAATGTAATGGGATTTCATAAATTTATAGACGTTGTAACGCATCATATAAAATATTTTGACATTTTAAAAAGAAATTTAAAAACTGATATATCACAGAGTAGGACAATATCCGTTCTTTATTGAGAGAAAAATAAGGTGGTTTAATAACAGTGTCTTTAATGTACAATAAAAACCAAAGGTGATACTACTAAATATAAATAAAAGTTTGAGCACCAATCTAAAACAATAGTTTATTGTTTATTATCCTTTTTCTCGACATTATTACATTATTATAGTTATTAATGAACTAATAAACTTTAACTGAGAACCAAGATCGATAGTTTTTAAGATATCTTTAAGAAAACTAAAATAAAAATAAAAGACAATAAAATAAGGGAATATTTTAGGACCTCCTTAATAATAGCCCAAGGGTTGAAATGTTTGAGAAAAATAAATAAAGTTGAGAGAAAGGATCATAAGTTTTATCGTAAATTAAGTTACCTATTCACAAACAAAAAATAATTATATAATGAAAAAAGAACAAGTAATATTGTAATTTAATCTAGTAAAAATAACTTGTCTGAATAATTGAAGGCCCACATTGTTGGTTGATTGCTCTATGAAACTTATTTATAATCTAATAATTTATGTTTTATACCATCAAAGATATATTTTTTATTTAATTATCAGTGTTATATTTATCGAAATTACTCCCTGTAAATAATAGTATTTTTTTTTTGTTTGGTCTGAAAAAGGTATAAAAATCACGCAAGGAAGAGAATAAACTAGTTAAATTTATTTACTAATTTTAGATTTTAAGATGCATCCATCACACGGCGAGCAGTAAATAAACTAAAAAAACTCAAACTGCAAAAATAACAAAAAGTTATCATGGAAATGGATCATCATAAATAAATTGACGTCCAATTAGATAAAAACTTGAAGTGGACCTACCACATTAAAAGCTTTAAACAAGAATGCTTGAAAAGATTTGGCATCCTTAAATGTCTTTCGCATTTAAGTTGGGGACCTGAAAGCATCGGCTTACTAAAAGTATACCGAGCGCTAATTCGAAGCAAATTAGATAACAGGGCATGCGTGCCAGTAGAGGAGTATTTTCAGTCCATAATGCTGCACTAAGTTTATAGACATTACCAGTGGTGCAGCGAGAGGGATGCGCTGGGATCTCTTGAGCTCTGCTCTACCCCTCACACGTGGGGGATAGAGTGGGCTGAGGGATCCTCAGGTGGATTGTGTAAATATTGTATATATTATTTTATCATTATGTTTTTTTTTCTTTTTTTTATTTATTTATTTTTCATACAGATAGTTTGATTATGTTCATCTTGTCTATTCTTTTGTTGTATATATTTTAAGAGAGCTTTATTTTTTTATT
>NW_027105402.1:875119-897289 GCF_000696795.3 Halyomorpha halys | reverse complement strand
CAATGAGAGAGCTGAGGCTGCTGCCAACTCAGCTCGTCACCATGATATGACACAAGTAACAGTGATAGAGGCAATCCCAAGAGAAGATTGGACACATCAGTTTAATACTTTTCCTCGAGAAAGATAGGACCAAATTTGGAAAACAAGTGGTGCGAAGTTACTAGTAGGCAAAAAATATATCGCTCACTGGAAGACATCAACAGCCACCTCTGTATCGGACACTAGGTTTTCACACGTCAATTTGTTACTCGGACATGAAGCACCAACGTGTATCACGTGGTATTAGAGTTCTCTCTCTTTCTCTTATGATGAGAACAAGCATGAAAGAGATCCACCAAGACAAAGAAAAAGAAGTGGAATAATTAATATTTTTTAATACTAAATTTTATAGGAGAGTATAGTCGTTGCTATTTCATCTACCAATAACATTTAGAGGTAGAGGTGGATTAAAGTAATAAATAATTAACGAATTTCTTACAATATGAGAGCGATACGGTAGAAGGAGCATCATAAGAGGTGAACTAAAGAAGAGTCAAAGGGGGTTTAAAAAAAAAAAAAAATTAGGAAAACAATTTTAGGATATACTTAATTAGTAAAATACATACGATGTGACTTTAATTCTATTAAACCTTCATATATATCTTTGTTTACTAAGTAAAATTGGACGTGGAGAACCGGTCAATATGAACGTGTATTGTATGCTATGAACTTGATTATTCTTAATTGATGTATTCATTAAATCATAACTGGTTAAATATATGAGGCTGTACCATGGAATAACATGTTATACCATACTTAAAATGCAACCTGTATTTCTAGTTTTTTCTATTCATCTAGCCGCATTATTATTCCCTAATGTTATATATAATGTTAAATGTAAAATTTTCTTTATAATATACCAGAAAGTAGATAAGAATTTAACATGGGATATTGTAGTAAAAAAAAAAATGTATTACTTTTCAAAAAGTGAGGTTTTCACATTTAAAAAAAACTTATAATGGCAATATTTATAAGGAATCTTTTATGTTAACGCCTTCATATTTTTTAATATTAACAGCATTTCATAAATGTTATACAGGAGAGCATGACGAACATTTGGAGCATGGGAAAACTTGCCCAAGACAAATCTTATCGCGCAAAAGGTAGAAGGGACAATGGCTTGTGATGGTGCCGCTGCAAAAATTATAAAAAATGAGGCAATATCCATCTTCCCAGAATATCCAATGAGGGCGTGAGCATCTTCCCACACAATGATATTTCTGAGAACTCGTGAGAAACGAGACACACTTCTAACACACAGAAGAATACACCATATGATAAAAAGGTAGTAACAACTTATATATAATCTTCAGGAAGAATATTTTAACGAATACCGAGACGGGAAATATTATTTTTAAACATGTTTATAAAGGTTAAAAAAAAAATTAGGCAAACAAATAATTTAACGAACACCTCATTGAAAAGTTTATAACCGAAATCAAATTGTTGGCTATAAAATACGTGTCAGAAATAGTAAAACGTAGATTATTATTTTAAGATCTCCCTCGAACATGATATACATGCCTTGATTATCTGATCATCTTTTAATTTACTAAATTTATTTATTTAATTTCTAACCAATCTTTTGTAAACATTTCCTCTTTAAAATTACTACTATTGTCTTTCTATCATCTAAAGAAATAAGTATGAGTGAGATACCAATACATTGAAGTTAAGGTCCTATTAAAAGGCTTCAAGGTAGATTTTATTAAAAGATTTTTGTAGCAATGAAGTCCGTTTCTACTCGGACATTTCTGTAAAATATTTTAGTTTACGAAAGATTTTTTCTTTTATAGAAGAAAAAAAAAACTAGAATAATGCGAAATATTAAAGGGTTAAATCCAAATATGTTGGAAAATAAAATTAGAATCATAGGCGCTGATGACTGTTGGGTATTACGCCCTTAAGCACAAACAAACAAACAACAACTTGAACTAGAAAGAGCAGATGGATGGATAATAATGGTTATGTAATCTATATGTTAAACACTATTTTTTACATACAGGAACATCAGGTAGTCTAGACGTGAGCTCTATAGAGAGGTACAGCACGAAAGGTTCGTCCTTAAAAATTTAATTCCGCCGTATTATTATTTGAAAAACATTTTATCCATCATTAGTTAACTTTTTTTATGATTTTTATGCCAGCTGTTTTTGTGAAAAGTCCTTAATTATATTTATTTTATCAACCAACGTTTCGGGGCTCTTCTCCATCTTGAGGAATAACTATCACAAATAATTCACAATCTTATAAAATTGAGATTACATTTTGGTTTGTTCAATATATAATATTTTTACCTTTCTAATAATTAGACAGCCCTTTTGTTTTGTTTTTTAAATCAAATGAGAAAACTTATTCATTAATTAAATGCTTCATATTGGTGAGGAAATCTTACCCCATACTTTAATCTCTTTAAATCCTCCTCTCCACTACTGTTGATATGTTATTGCCCAAGATCTTTCCTTTTTTAACATTATGCTCAAGTAGTATACATTGAATTTATGACCAAGTATTCAAATATGCGTTGTACGATAAGAAGTCTTATCCCATCTAACCGGCAGATTGTGGGACACAATTAGAGAAAAGCAGCCATCACTGCCTATGCGGACAATATCGCTATTTATAGCAGCGTACGATCCTTTGCAGCCTTGGTTCATGAAACTGTATTTCCAGGTGATAATAGACAAATCAAACCGGATCAACATCCAAGTGAACCGGAATGCATAGTGTTCTCTCTGCAGAAGGGAAAGCTATAAACTAGACTGTCATCGTACTCTCTCTGCGACAAAGTGAGACAAATCCAACGAAACACATACAAGCTCAATCAGCTACTCTTATTTATCACGTGCTCTCTCCTAACGTTTGAAAACCAAAACAATAAAAAAGTATACAAAATCAGATCTTATGTACAAAGCTCTACCATTCATGCTTCTTCAAGACGGCGTCACAGCGTCATCTTTCACAGTTTCAGTCATAAGTAAGTTTTTCAGTGTTAGTTACTATATATAAATTAAGATCTTATTTTTAGTAAAAGTATAGAAATTAAGTGTGCCCCAAAGCTTTAAAGACTTGAATATCATGATTCTTTCACCACAGTTCAGCTTAAAATAATGCCAAACAACACAAAAAGAAGTAACATTCAACACTTGTACATTTCTTTTTATTTTTGTTATATTTATATTATGATTATGATTATTTTATGAAAATTAAATTTAAATCGACGTGAAACGAAATCCACCACCTGAACCGGTCTAAAATGCCACACTAAATAGTCCAACCGAGGACCGAGAACAATTTGGGTTCGACGACGCCTGAAAAGCCGAAGGCCCATTAGAACTGATGAAAATTCTGGCAATTGTGCGCAAGAATCAAAGGGCCGACCGGTTTTTATTCAATTCCAGCTCAAGGGCCATTCATAGCCTAACTGAATTATAGGCCTTTCGGGCGGTTTGGAGTTTGGAAAAAGGAGTTGGCAGGCAGCACCACGATTTGGGAGTTAACGAGGATGCGGTAAGGCCCCTACCGGTGCCTCTGTTTTCCAAGCCATTTCAAATCTACACGCTCCCATACGCTTCGATCCCCGGCTCCCCAACACCTCACGCACGAAATTCCTCAAAGCCTCTGTAATTACATTACTCGTTTATATGTATCGGATAAAGTGAAAATGATTAATATTACAATACATTTCGATTTAATGTGAAATGATGTCCTAAGGAATATGTAAGAATGGTTTGTTGATTTTATAATTTCAGAGATGCTCCTTCTAATATAGAACTCAACAGTGTGCTGTAAAATTATTAAACATATTGATACATACTTAGTAAGTAAACAATTTACAGTAATGATTTAATGTAACATCAGTTCTAATATATGCCTAACATGTACTATGTAATTCTAATTATATATTTCATGATGAGTTATAAAGGGGACAAAATGTGTTCGGTTTACTTTACCGATAATGACTTTTGTTTTTTTGTAATTTTGTATATACTTAATCTTTAATTTCATCAATTTAATGTAATTAAATGATATTTTGGCCTTTTTCTACATAACAGAACAAACTAATTAGTACATAATAACCATTCAATACATACAGAGCAAAGAGGACATGTGTTTACAAAAAAATTCTTGAAGTATGTAAACAAATCTAATATTTGTCGACTCGGTATTTCCAAAAAAAAGTTGCATTCAAATCGTTAATCCTAAAGCCTTTTCTTGTAAGTAAAAATATAATAATATTCAATTTAGCAATAGAATATTTAATCAAACCAAAGTAGACACATATCCTCTAGTGTGTTACATCAAAATTTGATAAATATTTCAACAAATACACCACCAGTAATCTACTAGATCTATATACAGTATCTCGATTTGTTCATTAATAATAAATGAAAACGGGATGGGAAGAAGAGAGTGTACAGTTAAGTGTTAGAGGGATAATTTTGGAGGCCCTTAGTGGGGTGTTCTTCCTTCACTACCGGATATAACTCGCGGTACAGTTACAGCCCCTAACCGCCCTCAGAGAAAACACCCCAATGAGGGTTGCTAAATGCGCCTCACTGACCAATGCTGAGTGAGTGGGGTCTTCAGGCTCCGTGGTATATCCTTGCAGATCGGCCGCAATATCTTTAGGCCCTGAGCTAAGTGCACCCAACACTCCTAGAGGAGGGTGGTATATGACCTCATCAAGCTACCTTGAATCCAACACTTAAGCTTGGTGTTCCGTAGATTCCTTTTCCTATTAACGCCTACCACTAAAAAAATCCCTCTCAGTCCTATGATAATAAATATGAAAAAAAAAACCATTCTCCCTCTAATGTATCGGTTCTGATCCTTGAAAATTATATGTCATGTACAAGTTATGTTCAATAATTCATTAAGGGGAGACTTTGAAATTTCCAAAACGTAAAAGACATTGGCCCTACAATGTAAAAAGTACTAGAATTGTTATAAAGGATTTCTTAAAACTATGATGAAATATTTAATAGTTGAAAATCAAATTATATTGTGTATTCGTACAACTCCAGAACTGTAAACTATTATACAATCGTATTATTAATTTATATAAATTTAACCGTAATGTATGTTTTTAAAAATAAATCTTGAGTTTAATATTAAATTATATATTGTAGACATAAAAACTCCGGGGAAAAAAAATAACTTGTAAAAACACAGCTGGAGAAAGAAAACAATTAAATAACTTACAATAAATATTTCCAGGATTTTTTTTTTAAGGAAATGGGTTTTATTTATATGATTGAGACGGAAAAAGTTTGAAAACGGCTAATAGTAAGGACCGATCTATTACAGAAATATGGAATATAAATGTTTAAAAAAAAACTGTTATAATTTTTCTATTATTATATAGTTTAATATATTAAAAAAAATTATTTTAATATAGTCCCAAAGTTTTTTATATAATTTAATAGTCAAAAATGAATCCCACCAAAATAAATAAGGACAATAAAGTTGATAATTTATAATGATTGACATGCAGTTGCCTATTTGTAATAGATTCAATTAAAATTTTAAAAAATGTTTGGAATTGTATAGAAGATTGGATAATTAATCACTAATCCAACCATCCAACCATAAGTCTTTATATTTTTTCCTTTGTAATGTAACTTAACTGGACCAAAATGTATACCAATATTTTGTGTATACAAATAAATTCATCATGGTGTAAATAAATAAGGACCTCATCAAAAAAGAATATTTTTTGACATACCAAAAACTTAAGTACTATATATTTTAAATTTCCCTGAACAGTATTTTTTTTTTATTTAAAGAGATAATTATCGTTTCATTTCTTTTCATTATTACAGTATAATATTTATTATTACCCCTTAACACTGTATTACCCCGTAACATTCATCTTACATATTATAACACAAAACGAATGAATTAGTGTGTAAAGATACAAAGAAAAAATATTTCATAATACACCAAAAGCTAATAAATTATCTATTTCACGTTTCATTAATATTTTTATTTTTTATTTTAAAGAGATAAATATTATTTAATGTTTGTATTACTACTAAACAATATTTATTGTTACTCTTAAAATTAATGAACACTAAAATTTCAAAATACATACTTTGTGATGTATATGAATCAGCTCTGGATTTCTTTGATATAATGGCCTTACCTGTAACAAAAAAGTAAATAAAAAATGTTTATAGAGTAAAAAAATAATTCATACACATTGTTAACAAAAATGATTTAAAATTTAACTTTGTGGTATAACATTTTTTTTTTTATCTTTGAATTAACCATGCTTCGACAACATAAAAAATGTAAATATAAATTTTTGCTTAGGTCGTAGTTTATATTTCAAAAATATTAAATAAATTAATTAAAAATGTCATAAAATATAAAACATAGGAGAAAAATATGATATGATTATGGTAATTAAGGCTTTGGAGTAATTTGTTTTTTTTCCAGCATAAAATAAATAATGGAAAGATTATAGGCCTATCTTATGCTTTTCTTTTGATCAATAAAGTAGGATAACCTACCAATTACTCTTCCAGGATATATCACACCAGCTTTTTGTAATAAAAAGGATTCAGTTAATTTTATGAAATAAATGAATAATTGTATCGAAAGCATATATTGAATGACACTGATTTTCAAATTTAAAAAATATACTTCGTTCGTTTTTCTTCTGCACTAATCAATAGTTTTGATTTCTAAGCTTGGTAAGTCCAAAGATCATAATTCCATTTCAGCTTCAATTAAATTTTATAAAAGAAATAAACCACCAACTTCTCAACCAACTGTTATATCAAAATAACTCCAGCTGCAAAATGTTTCCGACAATAACTATAGTTCAATCAGGCTGTGGTATAACAGAACCACGAGGAAAATTCACAGCCATTATTATCGTATCATTTATTAAAGTGAGCAGAACGAGTCGCTTTAACAATGGTATTGGTCATATTGTTTGGTTCAGACGTGATAAACATTCACATTGGAAACATTGGAATCAAATAAGGAAAGTTTTGTAAAAAAAAAAAAACTTTGAAAACTTGTGTTTTCAATTCCTTACAGTCTATGAAATATTTTCTTCTCTTTTTTCCTATAGTTCATAAATTAAACATATTTCACAAAGTTTTTAAATAAAAATGTGCGAATCCAACAAGAAATATCTACAGAAAGATAATATGGAACCCACACGAGAAAAAATAACAAAACATATACAAGGAGGCTGTGATTTCTATACTCAATCCTTCCTAAATTATTATTACAAATCGATTTTATTTACATTTGTCAATAAAAATTATTAAAATTTATTTTATATTCCCGATTTTAAGTTGCCCTCCAAGGTTCTAATTTGTTCAATTCATAGCATTTTCAGCAATTTAGTCGGCTCTCCGTCCATCTTATGACTCATACAGATTTGTAGAGTTGTGTTAAAGTTATTTCAATTTTTGTTATAAAAAAATGGTTTGCTTTAAACTGGTGAATCCTCGTGCGTAGCCTCCCCCTGTCACAGGCACAATATGCTGGTTACATAAACAATTGAGGTATGCTATAAACCAGTTGCCAATGGTACATTCTTCGGGATTAACTTCTATTCCTCACTAAGTCAAGAAAATAGATGTCCTATCAAACTCATGAATTGATAGTATAGTAACGGCTAAGACTTGGTAGTGGACCGTCCGAGGCTCAGGTGGTTGAGGCGAAGTCTTTGCTACTTGGGTGCTTAGGCGGTGCCAGTTCCCATTTGGCCTGCGGTGTCGATTTTTTCATTGCTGTGGCGGTCCCACGTAATGAAAGCTAGAACGGCACCATGAACAGGTTGGTTACTTCTAGATAACCCCGATAAAAGTATGTCAGAAATGTCTAAGAAGGCGGTATTAAAAAAAAAAATCACAGAGCTTCTCTCCCAGCCGTATCACTGGTAAAAAGTTAGGAGTGGATACCAATACCCATTTCAGGCCATAATTACCGATCATGAAAATTTTCGTTCCTTTGCTGTCCTAGTTCGAGACATGTACACATATATGTATGCTTATCATATTCATATTGTCTGAGTAAACAAACTTTGTACAAGTCTGTAATATCAATTACGATAGAGGAATCTATATGTGTAAATCTCATTTTGAAATCTTTTACTTAAAGATTGTCCAAAACTATTCAAGATTGTTTTATTTTGAAAGACTTAATGATTTTAAAGTAAAAACTACCTAAATTGAGAAGATTATCATGAATATAATAAAAATAGGACAACTATATATTTTTGTCAGATCTTACCGCATGTTTTTAATTTTTTTATAAGATTAAACATTATAAAAATACGATCTGGAAAACACAGTATGGCGTCAGTAAGTTAAATTTCTATCACGAAACTAGCTAAGTTTCGAATGTACAAGTTATATTTATTTAAAAATTGCAAAGAAATTCCAAGAAAGGTTGATATCAGATGTATGTGGAATCATTTAACCAAATAAAAATATCAGGATAATAACTCTCAATTTTAATTTATATTGAAAAGTGTCATCCATGGAAAATCATTTAAAATTAATTCTGTCATTAATTTCAAACAACCAGTATGTACCACGCATGGTTAAAGTAGGGGTGGCCAATCTAAATGATCTTGCAGACCACTTGAACTTGCACTATCACTTCGTGTGTTGCATATTAAATTATATACTCTGTATTAGCTTTGGATGCACTATAGGCATTTTTTTGAGTAAAACTTAAAGCATAATTCATAAATAAAGAATAAGTTCATAAATAAAAAGGGCAATATCTGTCATATATTCGCAACGATATTGTTTTAAAATCAAAGTTAATTTTTTTTCATAATTTTTCACAGTTAATATTTGAATATATGTATGCACAAACAATGTATTTTTTTAATGCATTGTTTTTCATCTACTTTGGCCAATTTAAAAGAAATATATATTTTTTTTAAATTGTGATGAATCGCGCGGGCCCAACAAAATGCACATGGCGGGCCTCGGGTTGAAGTTAAAAGCAACGTTAATAAATAATTCATACAGAGTCATTCAACTATTAACAATTCAACGACCATTATAGTATAGTTTCAGTTTTGTTGACGAACTCCACCAAACAATTTACAACTGATCGAAAAGCTGAAAACCTTCTTCCATGAAAGCATTTCAACTATGGGAGAACGAGATCATTAATCACTGTTTGTACACCCGCTGCTACAAATGAAAGCTCGCAGTCACGTGACGCTCTACATTCATTAAGCGTGTTATTGATCTAAAACGCGCTGAACGGAATATAAAACTTAAATCAAATATAGTTAATGAGCAAACGAAACAAAAAACTTTTTGTATAAAAAATGTATGTAAGAGAAATATACATTTTTTTTTTTTTGCAGTTTTCTTTCGAAAAGAAATCTAGCTTGATGTTAAAATATGTAGGAGGATTGGTTGTGTGTGTACGTGTTTGTATTTTTTAAAGTTACTTAAAAAAAAAACTGTTTATAATATCATCATAAGCTCAAACAAATGTCATTAGCTCATCAAAAAAGAATAAAAACTCAGTTCATTACCACCAATCAAGGATTTAGTTTACTCTTTTTTAGTCATTCAATCGTTTTAAGTAAATATATATTGGGTATTTTTAGATTTAAAAACATTTAATTTATAAAAGATACTTTTTGATAACAGAGAGAGTCACATGAAATAATAATAAAAACATTTGTTTCAACTTCTCGTTACTTTTTTGTAAATAATAAAACAGTACATCTTATTGAATCTATTGTTCCGATGCCATACAACACAATGAGGTTGTCAACATATATACAACTACATGTAAAAGTAATTCTAAAAAACTTACTAAACTCTATATCATATTAACGACTTGGCTTACCCTTTTAAGCGTCTACTCGCCTCTTCAGTGTTGATTAGGTTTTTACTTATTCATTCATTTTCCACCTCTACGCGTGCTCATGAAGCCAGCCTAGACCCTATAACTTCCATTACATTTACTGACGTGACTACCGATCATTCAGTGAGTTTTATAGTGATCTGAATCCATCAATTTACTTATCATTCTTTAGACTAAAACTTTACTACCTAATCATTTTAAAAATACCGCCATCAAATATAAATATTGCTAATACTTTATTTATTTATTCACAGCTCTCAAACTGTTTAAATCACTTGTTTAATATTTTTTTTATTATAATCTGAATGGTTTTTATCATCATATTAACCTTTTGGTCGTTAAAATAGTAAGAAGTGTACAATTCTTTTAACGAATTCATTGTTTGTCTTCAATGTGTTTTAATTAAGATTGTTAAAATCCTTATTTAAATAAACGCTCAAAGTTTTACACAGAAGTTGATAATATTAGTAAGAGATCTGGGGTGGTAATCTGGAAAATCTCAGTAATTTTTTTATCTCTAATAATCTACTTATATTTTTTAAGACCTACAAGTTACCCGGTTAAAATTTTAAAAGTACAAAGTAATGCTACAATTGTTTTTGTTTTTTTACTTTCAGGTGAAATTAGAGGTAGTTTAAAAAGTAACTGAATTTCTTGAAAATCTGGAAAAAAAGATTCAATTTTATTTAAAATCTATAGGAATAATTAATAAGAATATTTATTTACATTTAAATTTTGTTTAATAAAGCCTTCGAAAATATAAGGATGATTAATGGTAAATCCTATTTTTCAGATCCTGCAAACATATCTGATAAGATGATAAAACAGTTTATAATAACAGTGCTTTGTATAATTGTAATAAAAATTAATTTTATAATGATACACTACCTAGATTAAAAAAAAATTCTCCATTCACTTAAAAGAGAAGGGTACGGACGTAGGAACCCTGATTTCATCAAAACCTTTTTCGATAATACTAATTCCAAAAATATTAATAAAGTATCCAATGGTTCTTGTGCCCTATGTTTTGTTTTGATTTTTTCATAAAAACCAAGGGATACATCTCCAATATTTTTGGACCTATTATCACCAAAGTTTCATTTAAATCAGTTTCCGCATCCCCTTGTTAGTATACATGGAATTATGTAAATTTGAATTGGATTTTATTTTAATTATTATTTTAAAACTACTATGGAATTAACTCATTTAGATAAATTAAGTTATTTTTGATTTGAAATACATATTTAACACGGAAAATTTTAAATTTTGTTATAAACTGAATATGGTTTAGGTTTGGAATCTCAATTTGTCAAAAAAAGTCCTTTTTTTTTTTGTGTGTATACTTTAACGTTTGATAGAAAACTCCACAAATATTGCTACAGTCAGTGAATACTGTGGTTTTAATTAAACTTTAAATTATTTTTTCAGAATAGGAGTATACTTTTTAAATTACACTTATCAAATTATCACAAATTTGACTAGAACCTCCACAAAATGTTTGTGCAACTTTTTCAAATTTTTAATTTAACGTTGATAATTCAAGACAAGGAAAAAATATTATTTCTTCGGTCAGTAATAATAACTGTATAAAACACACCTTATCAAAAAAAAGTTTAGCTTACCAATACATGCAAAGCCACAGAAAAATAAAAAATCATACATGAAAATCCATTTATAGGACTACTAAATAAATACGCATTAATAATTTTCTTCATATGGTATAAATGAAAAATGATTGACAGTGATGGCAAATCCAAATTATGATGACTAAGGACTAGTCAGTTGCAATATAATTTTAATTTTCCCTAATTGTCATGTAGGTCTAATTTTCAAAATAATTAATTGGTTTAACAAATTAAGTAAATTTATTTGTGATATTTTAATTAATTAATATGTTTTAGAACATTTTAATTAAACTATTATATAATTTTCTAAATGCTTCGATTATTTTAATTCATGGTTCAACTAAGCTACAGAAAAATATTTTTTTTTAAAATAAAAGATTCAATAATTTCCGAATATCTATATACTATAAGTTTTTATTTATAATTTCACTTTGATTATTTTTTAGAAAGTTATTTATTACTTATCTATTAAGATGATCCGATGAAAAGAAATTATATTTCAACATGACATAGAACTGTAATGCCTGAATATACACCTCATAATAAATAGATAATTTAACTGTTATTTTTATCCGTTGTTAATCTTATGTTAATGGTAAATAAATAAAATCATTAAAAACAAAAAAATATTGTAACTGAACGATTGAATCAATAATCTTCAGGATATATGTACACTATAAGTTTTCATTTATAACTTTACCAATGTTTTTACATTGTGCACCACATATTTTTACATTATTATACATGCTAAAGGTAAATAAATAAATTTATTTTAAAAAAATGCAATTAAATGATTCAATAATTTTTCGAATAGCTATATACAATGTTTTCATTTATGACTAAACAGATATTTCCTCCGAGGGTACAGCTTAAAAATTTAAAACAGAAAAGAAAAAAATTATAAAACGATTCAATAATTTTCCGAATACCTATTTACTATAAATTTTCGTTTATAACTTCACCGATATTTCCACTGAGAGTACAACTATGATAAAGGCAACTAAATAAATTCATTTAAAAAACAAAAATTGTAACTGTACGATTCAATTGTTGTAGTTTTACTAGTGATAGTTGTTAGAAGTATGGTCAGGGTTTTTTCCATAACAAAATAATGAAATATTGGGTTATTCATCATGAAAATGTTATAACACCAATTTATTCTATAATAATATTAAAATTAGAAGAAATTCAGAGTAATTGCTAAATGTGGAGAGTAGTAGAATGTGTAGAGGCTAGGGGTTCACTTCTACTGCCTCAGTTTGGAATGGAACGTTAAAGCCTATTACTTACTTTCGGCTAACTGAACAAACATCCCAAAGCAGCCAGGTAAATATTTATCCCTCTTGTCGGCCAAATACCTTCCATCTGATTCCATTTTGCCAAATATATTAAGCAACTTCTATTAGGGAGCCATTTGGTGATTTACTTCTTTTTTTATGTACATTGTAAATCTAAAACATTGAGATACTAACTCCTTATTGAGTTGTTAAGCATTTTAAAATTTGTCTGATACATGAATTTCAATTATAGCCAGTAAATGTACTTTTAACCTGTAAAGTTTTGTATTTTCAGAAATAGAACAAGAAATTATGAAAAAGTATAAAAGTTATGAACAAATGGATTAAAATTGTTATAAATTTTCTTAAATTACATCATAAAAAATAATATAACTTTTCGATAATTAATTTTTGGCCATTTTTAAATTTATCTTACGTGTGAAACTACAGTCTACAAGTAACTATAGGCCATTCTATAAGAACTATTTAGTTTTTTTTTTAAACTGTATTCCCAAATGGACAGATTGGTAAACATTCACTTTAAAATTCTCTAATTCACAAATTAAAATTCTCCCATACAATTTTTAAATGTATACTTCCAAATTACTATATATTTTTTATTTTTTAGACAAACATGAGTTTCCATGGCCTAAAAATACAGGCTAAAACTTCACACAGTTTTTTATGATTTAATTCAATAAAATTGTTTTTAGGATTTAGAGTGATGGCATCTGCAGAATATATTTTATTAATCATGCAATGAAATTATTTTTTATATAACTAATTTTATGGTGCTTTATATAGGTACTTTATTTTCTTAATTTTTGTAAATTTCACAACAGCTTATACTTAAAAAATTGTAATTATTTATAACGAATTCATAAAATACATCTTTAAACTTCTTCATAACAATAATTATTCGTTTCTCATTAAGTCTTAGGCATAAACGCAAATTGCTTGTATTAAGTACTAAGCCAGGAATATGTATTTACTATTAGATACAAGAAAGCAACAGCTATCTAAAATAGTTGATACAGAATGTAGGCCAGATGTGAATCATCCTTTAATTACGAACGTATATTTGCTCTTAGAAATTTCATCTTACATTAAAATTTTAATTTGATTTTTTCCCTGAACTAAATATTTTTTATTAAATATATATTTTTGTCATATAAGATTTTTATCATATTTGAATTTTAATAATGGATATTGGAAATGAATATTTTCTTTTCATTAATTACATATTGATTTTTTCTTATATTCTTACATTTAACTAGTAAAAATATGAAATCACATTAAATTTAAATAAATTGAATTTGTGAATTATGTGTGATTTTTATAAAAATTAAAAATCAGTATTCAGCTATATATGTACCTACTTCTGGAACATTATATAAATTAATAGAAATTAAGAAAATTATCAATTTATTGATAAAAATCTTTAGTCACAATTTATATGCATTCTTTTTAAATAACTAAAACAAAAAGGAATCTTTTTTTTATGTAATGTATTACATTTAAAACTAATAATATTGTTTAATAATGTTAAATAACCTTATCTCAATTAAGGTCATTATTGATATAATAAGAAATAATTTATATTTATTAAAAATGTTTTCAAAAGATTAGAATCAATCATTAAACGGTATAAACTAAATTAAAATATGCGTTTAAACTTTCTCAATTTAAAACCTCCTTCCTGAATTATAGGAAAAATCATTAAACCGAGATATATCTCATCTTTCTCCAGGATTCATGCTGACATAAATGACTAAATGTAAAAGCCCTTAACGAACTGTGATATTCTTGATTATCATTTTATACTTAGATATACAATATAATAATTATATTTTGAAATCGTAAATACATTTTTTTTTTCTAGTTAGAGCTCAAAAACCAGAGTGATAAAAAATCTATTCTTATTAAACTATTGATCCAAAAACTAAGTAATTATACAACTGATTTATAAATAATAATTAATGCGGTTTTTCGTTCGAACCAAATATCTTTAAGTTCCCAGGAGGCAAATGTTTAACATAAGTCTCTCAAAAACGCAAAACAGGCTCTCACACCAGTACAAAATAGGCCCTAAAAAAACTGAAAATTAAAAAAAAAAAAATCTGGAATACCTGTATTAAGCCTCTCTGAATATAGTACAAACACAGGTAAGGAAAAAAGTCTGCATTTTTCGTTATCAGGTCATGTTTTAATGCCAACAGGGATGTTAAGTAAATATACAAGGTGAGGTAAGTACGTAATCCTGCGGAACTTCCGTTAAAACTCATGATTGAAAGACATTTTTTGAAGAACAAAGATTAAAATATTAAATAGTAAGTATATAATATTATTTAATATTAAATACTATATTAATACCATAATAATAGTATTAATATATATAATAAATAGTATATTAAAGTATTTAATAGTAAGCTAGTAAGATCTTAAATTAAATGAAACAAATTTAGTTATGAAAAACAAAAAATCGGAACTTTTTTTTTAATTATGTGATTTATATTTACTTGCTATTTTTTAAGCTAAGTGAATTTTAAAAGTATGTGCGTTTATTTATGTAATCGTCATTTATCCCCTTAAGTCAAGAATTTGTTTTAAACTTTAAAACAGACCTGGTTGTAAATAGTGCTTACACACATTTTAATAACCTAGTAATAATTTCATTATTAATTTTTACTAGAAAAAATTTAAGATTGAATTTGTTATCTCATTTTTTTTTTAAGAATCTACGGAACAGATGGAGAAGTTGATGGAAGGAGTAACGAAAAATCGAAACTATAAATCTTGAGAAAACAATAGCATGAAAAAAGATACAATAGAAGTGTAAATTCATATCTGTCACCGGAACACTAGGTGTCATTTATCGCCGCCTAAGGACTGCCAGGAATATTTTCCCTAAAGTAAAATATGAAGCCTCCTTGAAAATTCCCTGCACATTCATAACAGTTTTCCCACCCCTGTACGGCTTTGGCAATGTGTTTAACTGCCTTCTTTACGAGGGAGGAGCACCTGCCGTCTCGACATTCATTTCCCAGAAGGGCTTCGGCGTTCCCCCTTGAACCCTCACTACGTCGGGGTGAACCCCTCTGGTTGAAGGGACCGTCTGTAATTAGTTCCTCTTCGACTGTCGGTATCGAAGTACAGTTAACTCCCGATTATCCATTTAGTCAAGCAAAATTTGCGAATAATACACATGTAAAGGGAAGTTTTGTAGGGCCAGTAATAAAAACAGCATTTCAAAGCAAATTTATAATTAAATTTACAAATTAATTTATAATATGGACAAGTAAGTAATTGTTCGAATGAATATGGAATTTTACGTAAAATAATAAAAAAGAAAACATATTACTGAATTTAAAAATAATCTGTCAAATATTTTATAAAATATCTTCTTTTAATCTACGACTGAATTTTGAATAAAACAAGTTTAATAGTAATAATGAAGGACACGTTTACATTTTCGAGTACCACTTCAAGATATTGTTAGGCTGTAGATTCTTCCTCATCTTCTGCAAAATTATTATCGACTTTTTTAATGCCCCTTGGTTTTCTGAAAATTTACACATTGAATTTTTTTTTCAATTATATAAATCACCTTAAGTAAAACAAAGAAAAAATAAATTTTTAATATAAAAATAAATATGATACCAATTCGCACTCAAGATCCTTCTCCAACATCTAATACTAGGCCAAAAGCACAGGCCTATGGTAACTACTCTTTAATTAGACTCAAAAAGCAATAAAGCTTATTCTAGAACAAACACTTTCCGAAAAATCTTAAATAAAGCAAGCCTTAATGTTAAGGATAATCATAGACTACTTTAATAGAATTTTCATTATGAGAAACCTGAAATATTATATTTTCCGTTTTCATTAGTCCAATATGACAGAACAAGGAAAATTTCCGAGAGGAAAATATATAAATATTTATATTTATAACAAACGGCGGAACAACCCTCATTTTACAAATTATACATCTGTTCATTTAATTGTGCTACTCGTTGCTCAAATTGCAAACTGTAATTTAAATGTATTTTGTTGTTCAGATTGTATTATTTTTTCAATACAATGTAAGTAGGAAAACAATATTCATGTCTTTTAGCATTTTAAGTACTTTAATTTATTAAACCTTATATGTAAAATAAAATATTACTTGGTGATCACTAAAAATTTATTCATATAATAAAGAGATTATATATCGTTGCTTTACAAGTGAAATACAATAAGTAACTTTTTTTTTAATATTATGGAAAAAGTAATTTTAATTTTTATAACGAGACTTTTATGACATTAATAAATTTATTGAAGTTAAATATTTTTAACATTTTAGACTGGAAAATCTAAATAACTCAAAACTATAAAATCTTGGGAAAAAAAGTCTGCTCACTAGTGAAACTTGATGTGTTGCACTAGTGAGCCGACTTTTTTTTCTTTATTTTTTAAAATTTAATTTGTGAAAAATTTTGATGTAGCATTTCCTGTATTTTCTAGAGAATATACTAAGCATGAAAACTTAGAGGGCTTAATGGAAAAGACTTAAGTAAGTTTAATCATAATCCTTCGAGCATTATTAATTTAACAAACTAGATAAATTAGATACCGGAACCACACAAAACCAAAAATAAAAAAAAGAGAAGCAAGAAATCAATCCATCCTTTGGTGGAGTATGGACTATGGGCACATAGTCGAAAAATACTTTAAAAAATTGTTTTTTTATCTCCAGAAAAAGTAAGGGAAGTAAAAAATAATCAAGTGCTGATTGTTGTTTTTCTCTATATGCAATAAGGTATTAAAATTAATTAAATCAATGAATTGATTCTCTGATGGTAGTCTTTTTGAGAAAACAATGAATACAGGCTGACTCGTTAGTGAGAACTAATTTCGTATTATATTTTTAATAAACTTATTGTTAGGCATTGCCTTTTGTCAGAGCTATTATCTTATTAAAGAAAATTCTCATTCCTTTTTCTAAAGTTATAAATGAAAAAAAAAAAAAGAAAAGGAAAAAATCTTTTATAAATGAAAAAAAGAAGTACTAATACAGGCAAACTCTACAGCTTCGGAAAGAACTATTCACAAACTCTCCTCCGAAGTAATTCTATCACTCATAATCTCGAAAGTTTCAAGACTCCGAATTTCTTTCCGTCATGAATTTTCCTTTATTATTCCGGATCTTGTCGATCTTATTTTTTCAATGAACTAAAGAATCAATTACTAACTAATTTAATAATTAAATAAAAAATAAAACCCGATCAATTTGGGTAATTAAATCACATTAGCTGTCCATCAAGCAGTAAAAACTAAAATCACATTTTGCATTTCACAAATCTTATAATCTAACCAATATGACTAACGAAGCCCTATATCATGAATAAAAAGGTCAGTAATAACTTGGTATTGTATAGAATTAGATCAATCTGTAACAATGAATATTATTTGAAAGTTATTTTATGAATGAATCAATATCACTTGATTGGTTCACTATTCTATAAATTTTTATTGGCTTTCTGGTCCTTCTCTGATAAGTTTACCGATATCGGTCGTTTCTCAAAATTCACATCAATGTGTTTTACTTCTACGACTATAACACACAAATTTATCCTAACTTGAAAATTAGTAACCTATTTAATTTATGATAGCTCTTTAATAATACAGTAGTACGGCAATTCTAATAAGCTAATAAACTAATAAACGTGTTTCAACCGCATTATCAAGCAACATAAGTGCTCGACCTTATGCAATATTTTTGTGCTAGGATTAAGTAAAAACAAATGTTTTGTTTTAGGAATCCAATTTGTGTTTCAAAGGTCGGTAAGTAGTACAAATTTGTAAAATGAACATCTGTCCTATAAAATTCCAATCAAAATATTTAAGTAAATTGAAGGAAAGCTAGGTGGAACCAGTGACAAAACTGGCAATATTTATTTGGGAAACAATAGGCCCGAATCGAATGTGGAGCCTTAAATCGTGAAGACTACACCTGGTCGTGAAGCCATCACTGGGAGTGGATAACGAGACAATGCTCAACGTTAACTCTTTTTTTACGATCCGGGCTATATCAACTCTACAAATGTAACGGCACCCCTTCACTGATATTTACGACTAGAGGAAAAACACAACATATATCATCCCCTACAATTTTACATCCTTTCTCCCCTTTTTTTCTTTGTTGTTTCGGAAACGTTGATAAACTCAGAGAGGGAAGCATTCTGGATTAGGAAAAGACTAGAATTTTCCAGATTTTTTGCAGATAAAAGTTTTTATTTTTATAATCGGTAATATATAACCGAAATGGAATTTCATTCACACCTGCGAATAATTGACAATTATTTTCTTCATTAACAATAGCAATTATATTTTTTACTATATTCATGAACACACAAATTCGAAATTTGACAGAGGTTCTTTTTACAATTCAGTTTGTAAATATTTATGTGAAACCATCTGGAATATTTAAAAACAGGACCGGAAATATTAGAGAGCCTTACGATTTTGTCTTCAGTCAAACTGGTGTTCTCTTGCGACTCCCGAGCTGTCTGGCGTGAATCTTGTGTTATTTTTTGTTTATTTATTTTAAAAAATACTGAACAATAAATTTAAAAATAACTAGATAAGGGGCAATCATTTTTCAAAATGACAATATGTAAAATTTATATCTGGCACTTTAATGAGAAAACCTGTAAAATTATGATTGTGCCAGAGAATAAATAACGAAAAAGTTTATTATTTGTAAAATCATTAACCTTCGTGTGTAAGGTGCATTCATATACAAAATAATGTGTGTAGTGAAATGGAATTAGTTTCAGTTCTCTTTTTTGAAATGAAAATTTACAATCAAATAATAAGTTTTTTTTATCTAACAGCTCATAATTTAAAAAGAAAAAAACATTCCAGGAAAAACGATAGCCAAAAAAAAAACCATAACTAATGCTAAAATTCATTATCAACATTAAAAAAAAATTTGGAAGTACCAAACTTAAATTTATATCTGTTTAAGAAATGTTGATAATGTACAAATAGTTTGAAATAGGCAGGGCTGGGAATTGTATTTAAAATTTATTTTTCAAAATTTGCATGCATACTGAATACATTTGTATTCAGTTCTAACATATGATGATGAATAACGATTACACTTATATTTGTACATACGAATGCTATTCCGGTGTTCATGAGTAACGAACTCATATGTATTCGTAACTATTAAACATGAATACTTACAGTATTTGCATTAATAGTTGAAGAATACCATTATGGATAGATTCTTATGATTTTCTATATTTACCCAGAATCAGACAAAAATCAATCCAACTCTGAGGCGTGCCTTTTCATTTGAGTGATATGTTATTTGAAAATGTCATAGTTATTTCATGAGACAAGAACGTTAGCTTTGTAAAGTTAAAAATTTCTGGATTAGTAAATTTAAGTGAAAATTCTTGGAGATATAGAGGAATCCCTGTTAAAAACAAAAAAAAAAGCAATATTGTGCCCCCATCCCATCATTATAATTACCAACACGGTGGACCATCACCTTGATAACTCCAATTACATTTTTTTGAATGCTTTTCCTAGTATTTTCTTGTTAGAAAATTCGGTACAGCAACTGAAATAAAGTATATTAGTATTACACAATGTAATATTATCTCTAGTTTATTCTGTATGTGATAGATGCTATGGTTCATGAGATTCATGTAAATTCTAGAAGAATAGAAGTTAAAAAAACAAACATTTTTATCAAATTTAGAAAAACTCAAATGCATGCAAATCTCAACACATCTGCACTCTCTGTTCACTACACGGAAAAACCTTGCTTTGGCAAGTATGAAGAAAGGTCTCAGAGCGGGGTAGTAATAATTAGTCCAAAACATAAATCAAACAGGATCAAAACACCCATGGAAGGTCCTACCATAAAACTAAATATCCTCATGATATTGTTAGAAAATATTTACCATTGAAACTGTGTACCACGGTTACAAACACCTAAAGTATTCATGATTCACAATTGCTTACATACAGCGGTGCTGGCAACCTGATACCATTATGTCCCAACCTTTATTAGCTTCCATCAGTTGCCCCCATCATGAGTTGCGAGCCTCAAGCAGGTGTCATGCATCACTTGCACACCATCCTCCTAACGAAGTTTAGCAGTTCCGTTTTTCTAATATGTTACTCCCCGTAACCAGTAAGGCAGCAATATCTATTTTATATGAGTCCAGTTGTTCAAGAACCAATCTCAATCTCTGGGTTGATATAGACTGATGGTATTCCATAGTCCAAGTTTAAAATTAACCTAGCGATTTATACTTTTTTTTTTTTTAGATCAAGTATTATGAGTAAGGGGGTATACCCTTCCCTCTCCCTCCTCCGGATCCAATCGGGCCTCAAAGAAGAATGAACTTAGCATCGACACTTCCACCATATTCATATGGAATACTTCTCACATGAATACCGAGTAGGGTAAATACCTAAAGTATTTTCGTATATTCGTATTTACCTAAAAGTGTTTGACGATTACAAATTCAGTATTCGAGTGAAACCGAATTCTTAAATTATACACACGAATACACATCAAGTAAATACTGCCCAACTTTGATACATGGAGGCTCAAGATCCATAATTTTATCTTTGGCTGATAAATCTTTTTTTTTTTTGTTAAAGCCTCAAATATATCAAGTTGTATCCTCAATAAATAATTACTGTGCGAATTTTAATATCGATTTCGGTTTTGTACACAAAACTATCGTTTATTGAAACTAGACAGTGAATAATACAAATTATCCCTAATATATAGTTTAGTAATTGACGTATTGAAGGTGTCTGAATTAGAGTATAGAATCCGATAGGAAAGCCAAGATGCACACAATGAGCTCCCCCTGACTCCTTTTGTCCTCTAATCCCTTAATGAGACACATTTATACGGCAGGTCGATATAGAACATATAGCCAAGTACCACTGCCATCCCGGGAGCTATTTCGATGCAAACAGGTCACCCCGTCCTATATACATTGTCATTAGCTGGTAATGATCTCCATTATTGCTTTGTAATCCATTACAATTACGATATCACATTAAGCATAATATTCCATAGCGTAAATTAGCTACTATAACCAATAAAATTATTAAATAGACATTGATGATTAATATGAGAAAAATGGTGCGTGCGACACAATTTTACTTACTATAAAAATGGTAATCTAGAGTTTTCCTATGAGAAAATACAAGACAACAACTTTGTTCCTGCCAATGATACAAAAGTGTAACCAAATATTATGAATGGGATCGGAAGTGATCGGCCTTTTTCAATTTTAATTTCTGTCTCTATATTTCTATTGTTCTTCTTTAATTATTTA
>NW_027105402.1:860318-874954 GCF_000696795.3 Halyomorpha halys | reverse complement strand
TTAAATATATAATTTTATATTTATTCATTATTTTTAACCATGGGAACTGGCTAATTGCTTTGATATGCATGAGAGGCACCAGCTGGAATTTTTTAACTTGAAGTAATTTCTTTTGTCAGCATACCAAAGGAACCCCCAGATCTAGGCAGAGAACCGATCGGCAACACATTTAAAGTAATGTACAGAGACATATAGATAACAGAGGGTATGCACCCCCTGAGAACGGTTGACCGTATAGGAAACAAGTTTACCATGCTCTCTCATAATATTATTCTTGGTAATGTATATATGATTGTAAATATTAAATATGTAACAAAGACTTTATTTTATATCAGTTACAAGCCTACCTTCTACGCCACAACCCCTGATGAAGACCTGAAACTCATGTCGAAATGTCAGCATAAAATAAATAAATATGGTTTTGTTTATTTATGTTGTTCTTTGCTGACCCCACCCCCAGACAAACTTCTCCAATCATTAATCTACGGTCAACTATCTACACCTCACTTTATTTTATAGTTAAGAATCCATGCATGCCACCTCATATATAATAGCATAGTAAATTGGTGAACACGATACCGTTGGAAAGGAACTCCAATAATTAATTATAGATATCCATATCAAGCATACCATGGCGAGGGGGTCCTATGGTCTCTAGTGTTTGAATTAAATATAGGGCATTCTTTTTCAGTCGGTTCCCGTCAGGAACCGATAGAGATACATAATAGAAATAAATATATAATATTAATACATAATACAAATTACATAATATAAATACATGAATAGATGAATAAATTTAAATATAATACGTATTAGTACACGTGTACGGGGAACCCCAAGTCGTTCTTAGAACCCCCGAAGCCTCGTACACGGCAGCTTGTCATTAGGAAATAAAATCTATAAAATAAAATCTAGCAAGAGCCATATTTGAAACATGTGTGTCAAGAATGATAAATACTTTTGCGCATGGAAAATAGAAATCCTCTATTTCCATCCAAAGCTGTTTTCGAAATATAGATATGCCAATCCAAATACGTTGAGTATATGTAAGCGAAAGTAGTTGAAAAATGAGACAAAAACTACATGACATCAACTAAAAAATAACCCTCACAATCTCTGTAGATTTCATCTAATTGTATATCGGATAATCATTCCGATTGTATGCACAAAAATTTTACTGTAGTCAAATACGAAACCTAAATTAGACTTCGACGGTTGGAAACATTTTTTAATTGTTTATTTATTATTTTCAATTCAAAGCTTCACTACTTGCAGTGAGAGGAAAAGTTGATCTACACGATGGCCAACAATTACCATCACTCAGAAAATTAATTTTCACGAGACTCGTTTGATGATGCAAACTCGTGAACGTCCCCAAAGTTTTGATAAATCAAATGTGAGCTTAAGCGGTCTTTTTGACATCACACTTCAAATGCAACAATTCACAAAAAAATTTGATAAAATATGCCAAAAACTTGAGTATGAACATATTCTCTCAAAGGTTATTGGGCAATAAAGTATTACTAGTGTTTTTTAGCACTAATATAATGTAGTCCCATCCATGATGCAGTAAGGTTGTTATATCGTGAAAAATAAAAATGTTAACACACTAACAGTCTGTAACTCCAATGATAAAGGAATAAAGGCATTTAAATTCTTAGGAAATTTTATGAAGTTCAATCATTTATCATAATTTAAAAAAAAAAAAAATCGGAAAAAAATTTTGCGATTTATAAATAAATTACATAAAGCTGTTTTATTCCATCACTCTGCCTAAAATTTGCCACTGATTCAATAATAAGTTTAGAATGTGGTGTGGTTAAGTAACTGTTTTTTGTCTGGGCTATCGACTATTTGATTATTATGCTCTTTTTATATTTTTGTCTACTAGTTTTGTTCTCATCTTCTTTTGGTGTCACTTTTTTTTACATGATTTATTTTAATTTCTATATATTTTTGTATTGCTTGCTTAGACATCGGTTTGTTCCATGGATTGAAAGAATAATCCATCATGTTTTGGTTTTGCCCAGAATGAAGATATAGATGTTTTTGAGCATTTGTCGGTAAAGTGCTCAAACATTAGATAAGTTCTAAATGTTATTGAGCTGAGGCAAAAAATATTTACATTTATTTTTTTTGGAATCCCACTGGGACCTATTACGAAAGAGTAGGTATTGAAAAAGTCAGAATATATAAATCTATTCCTCTTTCAGCTCTCATCTTTCGATTGACTATTCTTATGATTTACTTAACATTACATTCTCCCAATTCTTCTAAAATTACAATTTCATCCACTTCATCTAGGTCTAGGCAAAATATTACTGATGTTTAATTATTCATACGGTCTTATTTCTATCTTTACTATTGGACCGAAATGATTTAGTTTTAAACTTGGTTCGATTGACCTATGGAGTCGGTTTCAATCAGAATTGTCCCATTTCATATTTTTTTTTACATGTTTTGACTCCATGCGTTCCAAAAAAATTTATTGATTTATTGATTAAAAAAGGAGATACCTTTTCAAGGTCTCCACTTTCACCCCTTTCTACCATTAAAAAATGATTTTTGTTTTAAACTTTAGGTGATTCTTTTATACTGGGATCGTTGATAGTCATCCAATTTATTTTTCCTTTTTGGAGTAGATGTCTGGCGCTTTATTCATTACGGTTATATTCCCTTTTTCTTTTTTTTCTTTTTTTTTTTATATAAACAAGGTTTGATTTTGATTTGAAAACTTTTATTTATTGATAAAATTACAATCTGCCAAACACTTGGGCAATAGGTAATAGCGATAATTGTACACTTTCATACAAAAAATAAATAAAATAAGTAAATAAATATTTAAAAAATAAAATAAAAAATATATATAAATATAAAAATAAATAAAATCTCTATATGTATATAGGAAGAAAAATAAATAAATGAAATGAACACAATCAAACTACGTAAAATAAATTATATATAATATTCACCATCTCGACCTAAGGATCACCGAGCCCACTCTATCCCCGCAGCCCACTCACGGCGTCACTGGCAATGAGTCAGTGAAGGCTGAGTAAGTGCGCTAAGACCGCAATCATATATACAAGATAAATTCAAATATTGTTAATAAGAATCAAAATACAAATAAAATAAAGATTCATCTTATTTTAGAGGAGAAAATTTCGTCTTTCATTAAGTAAAACTTTAAAATAAAATAATTAGAACTATAAAGCTGTTAAAAAATTATAATTTTAGAAAACTATTGCTATTGCTTATTTGGACGATTCGTTTTAGTCCTTAATCTCTTCCGATTTCCCAATAAACTTCCTAATTATTAATAATATCACTTGGTAATACACTTAAACGTCTATGTACACGTTACTCTGCATAAATTATCTTCTGCAAAAAATAATCTCTAAAGCGTCCGCTGTCTTTATGATAATCACATGTCGATCTTTTTTTAAAATTTTGTGTAATGGTGACTGTTCCTTCCAATGGGCCTACTCGTGTTCTGCACATCTATTTTGCTATTTATCCTGAAAGTACAAAATTAAAATGTAGGTCACTGCCTCTAGGTTACACACTCTAAGTTTAAAGCTATATAAGCTGGGACGAGAAAAAAAAACCAGAAAAAAACCTTCCGCTAGACTGGGGATAGTTTCCGGATGGGTGGGCCCTTTGTAAGAAGTTTAAGCAAAGCAAAGATAAGCTCGGAATGTAATCCTCAGCGACAAAGCCTGACCACTCCACGGCCTATCTTCCTTACCTCCATCCCGTTGACCATCCTTTATTTTCTTAAATAAACAGTTACTCCAAAAACAAGTGCTAGTTAATTATAAATTCATAATAAATATGATATTATAATTTAAATTTTATTAAAAGAAAAAAATTAAAAATGGCCTATTAAAACATACTTCAAGGACTTTAGTCCAGGGTAAAGGTGACTGATTTAAGCAGGTTCAAGCATGGTTGATTAGCTTGCATAATCGATTAATTATAGATTGTGCAACATAAAAAGTAATATATCCACGCTCAACCAAGCTTGTAAGAATATTGACAATACATGCTTTTGAAGTCGTCAAAGCGATACACAATTCTGTGAGTATGAAGAAACTAAACGTTTTTATAATGCAGCTTTCATAATTTCTATGTGATCCAGTGATCCAAAGAAGACATTTTAAATAATAAATGTTATAATTCATCAGACACATGTATCCTTTCTTAAAATAGTTGGACTTAAAACTGGTATATAAAAAAATAGTTGTAATACTTAAAACTTTGTGAGAATTCACCTCACAATTAAATTTCCCTCTCCCTTATGTCAATAAAATGGCTGCACAGATATTGTATTAGTTCCTCACTACCTTCCTCGAACAGGTCGGCAGGGCTCCAAATCCCCTTGTAGAGAGTATACTAATAAGAAATCATCCAACCTACAATTTACGAATTAAGTTAAATAAAGAACAACCGGAGCTTTAGAACACTCACAATGACTCTTTAGTAGTGCATATCGCGTCGTTAAATGTTTAAGGAACCATAGTCAGAAAAAAGAAAGTCTATATGTGTTTTAATTAGGGTTAGTTCCAACAAGAACTGGAAGATCATAGATTAGATTAACAATAAGTAAACATAGGCAGAATCCCTAAGCTCACGAGAGTCAATCCTAACCTAATCAGACCAACATTTGATACTTGTTCAAGAATGATTTAACATGCTCACCTACAGGAAGTGTGAAGTATATAATATACGAACCATAATGATACAGTAATACTTAACTATGTAAGCATTTATTAAAAAAGATAACTGTATAAGCACTAATGATAATTCGTTTTTGATCTCACTTCCTGCCCGCCCAACAGTGCTGGCTCATTTTATCCTTTCCATTTTCCTTATAAAGTAAAAAGAAAATGAACGGAAAATGAGAGGAAAAGAGAAAAAGTAACAGCTCATTAACTGTAAAGAACAAGAACCTCGTTACTGAATTTAATTTATATTTTTCCGACTGTATATTCATCGAAAAAAGAAAAAAAAACAACAAAGTAAACGCATTTAATTCTATGGTTCCAGTTATTAAGTAACAGTTACAGCTAGAAATGAACTTAATAAATGAGGATTTTTTTCCCTCTTGTATAAAAACGGACTTTAGAAACAATTACGGCTAACAACTTTTTTTTTTTATTTTCTTTACTTTTCCATTAATACTTATAATGGAGATTATTATTTATGATAAGACATGTATGGATACTAAACATGATGAATCGAACAAACTAAAGGCAAAATAATAAATGAAGTCTTGTTAGTATTGAGGTTAATAAAGATTTTTGATTGGGTTTTAGCTCAAGGAAGTAAGATACAATGAACGCTAATTACAGGAGACTGGTAGCATTCCCATGACCTTCAGCATCAAGAGGCGGTTCGATGCCAAGGGCCAGTTTTGCAGGACCAAAATATTGAGTAGCTGTTAAATCTACAATAATTAAGAGGAAATAATGTTATTAACTCTATGAAAAGCTATCCCAATATTAACGTAAGCGAAAATTAATGAAAAAGTATATCAAGTTGAATTAGGGTATTGGTATTAATCTATGATTTCTTTTTTTTTATAACGAGTTAAGTGGTCATGCATATCATCATCATTATGTTTTTCTTTTATATTGAAAAAGAGGTTATCACTAACATATTAGTAAGGCGAAATAAAGGGTCTACCATGAGATAAAATTCTACCCGCCCATACCGCATTCCAACCGACACCACATTCTAACACAAGAATGCTAGGTTAGTGGCTCAACATACTTGTCCATCAATTATTGGCCTCAGTGCATATTTATACTCACCTCTAATCCAGCATATTTCAAATCCAAAGCGCAATAGAATAATTAAACGTAATAAACAATACATATTCGATCGATACTGATATTTTTGAGTTAATAAAATAATAATAAGGGCGTGGTAATAATTTTAGGATATCATTGACTTTCATAGCTTTGAGTAAATAACGGCGTTCACATAGGTTAGATTACTAATTACTAAGTTTATGAAATGAATATAAGATCCCTCAGAAAGAGGGATTATTAACTAAACAATTAGTTAATAAGGAATTAACTAAATCTTGTTTCTACATATACAAAAACTATAATCTCGGCATTCTGAACTATACAGTACACGTCTTCATGAGGACTTGGACTCTTACGTATAATGAATTGTATTATTGGGAATATTATTAATCGGGTATTAAAATAATATTCACACAGAAGGTTCCCAAAATAAACTATATATGAAATAAATAAAACTTTTTTTTAACTTCTATTAATTTTCTCTTCTTCCTTCTCTCCATCTTTCTGTATCCTTTTCTGCACAGGCCTTCCCTTTCGGGAGTAATAATCAGCACTTCCCGGGGTGACCAGCCATATTGGGAGGCGAATTCTTTCTCTTTTTTCTTCATCCTGATGAGACATCCCTGCCTCAAGCAGCTCTCCACCAGAGGGGTCCTGCCATCCTCTTGAACATATCGCTCCATCATTTCTTTTGACGTCCTCTTCTTCAATGAAGGTCGTATGGAGTCCATTCTGTGGCAATTTTTGACCATCTGTCCATCTTCGCATCGAAGGAGATGCTCTGCCCATTTCCATTTGCTCAATCTTGTCATCTGGATCCAAGCATTTTTTTATTCGATCACTTTTCCTCATATTCACAATGCTTCTTCCAATATTATTTTGCCACACCTGTAATTTCATCTCCTGAGCTATAGTCAGTGACCACGCTTGGCATCCATAAGTGACCACTGGGCTAATGCAGCTATCGAAGACCTGCCTTTTAAGGTCAATACTTGTTTTTCCCTGCATTATATGCCTAAGGGACCTAAACTTTTTCCAACCGAGTGCCATTCTCCTCTGGACCTCTTACAAAATACTAAATACTTATAGTTGAAAAATAGAAATAAACTTAAAAGTTAACAAAAATCAAAACCAATTAGAAAGTAGGAAATAAAAAAAAAATAAAATAAACCAAACCTTGGGGTTGAACATATACTAATCATTGATATGGTTATCCATGGAAGGATTCTTGCAAGCTTTGTTTGGATAGTCATCCTCAATGCCAAGATGGGGGTTAGATAAGAGCTGCAAGACCGAAGTCCCAAGCTAACTCTCACCAAAGGTTTTAGGGACAAGGAGAAAAAATAAGTAATAACTCTTCACAGTAGTGTCAAAGATCGTGAATGAGGTGTCTCCTTCCAAAGTTAATTTCCCGAGAAAATGAGGACAAGTGGGGTTGTTAATAAAGAAGCCAATAAAAAAAAGCTAATTACCGCCAACTAAAACTGTAGCTGGAGAATACTTGTTGAGGAGAGGCTACGGGAGTGGGCGCTCTGGCTTTGATGGATGGCAGCGAATGACAAATAGCTTGGCCGCTTAGTTAACGACGGTGGGCTTACTCACTTTCCTGGTCCTCTGGGCCGGACTGTACTAAGTGTTCGAATATTTCAAAAGTTCAACTAAATTGCGGCGAATAAGTATTGAGGAGCTAATGAAACGTCATATACCGACATATTGATGATGTTATCAAATCCTTACTGAAAAAAATATCAGAAAATAGCACACACTACCTTTGATCTATAAAAACGTTAAAAAGATATGGAGATAATTTACTTAACAATTCCGGAAAATATCATTCAGAGGAATGCAAATAGTGTTGTTATTAATGGTATTATTTGTTTTATCATAAAAGCAGTTGTTAAGGCTAACCAGGAATAATTATTAATGAATGATTTATGAGGTTATCAGTCTAACCCAAAGTTATAAAAATAAGTTCTTCCCCCATGACTTGCGATGAATAGTGAATCATAGGACAACTTAACTGACAACGTACTGCTCTTAACCTAAGGCTAACGACTAAGGCCAGCCATAACTATACTATTCATTAAAAGATACGGGAGTAGTGAATATTTTTATTGTATCAAAAGTGAATATTTTGATTGAATATTTATACACAATGGATAATCTAAGCATTTTAGTGAGACAAAAGTCTATGTAAACCAAATAACTGATTTTTACGTTAAAATGATTTGTGCTTAGATGAAAAATTATTTCTGTAGACATTTAAAAGGTAAATTTTCCATGACATTTTAGCCATTAAACTAAAATATATTCAGGAACTTTGAAACGAAAGGTTTTGATTTTGCTGAAAAATATATTTCTAAATTAAATATGAACAATTCAACGATGTGATAAATAAATTAACCACCTCACTGAAATTACAAATGTAAAAACCAATTATAATGACATGCACTTAATATGCCCACATCGCTTTCGTTACCATCACTCATACTTGTAATGTTGCTGTTTTTTGGATCATCGATACATAAATAAGGTTCAATACATCTTTAGAGCACCCAAATCTTTTTAGATACAAAGAGCTAGCATATTTTAATGATTATTTTATTATCCCAGTGCATATTTATAACTTAGTTTGGATATATTTTCTTCATGACTCAGAATATTGTTTTATGCAACTTTTGCTTTATTATCTTGTTTTCAAGTATCTTGTTTTCATCACCACTGTTATTTATTTTTTTACTATTATGTAATGTGAGGTTCTTTTCTCGACATCTTGTACTAATCTACACACCCTTTTACCATTTCACCACATATTTTCTCCTGTTCAAATCCAAATTACTGAAGGTAGTCTTTTTCACCGCGTTTTCAGATGTGTTCTCCTTTTTCCTACGGACCGTTTCCGGACAATTTAGCCTTACAAGACATTCTCGTAATACTATTGGTTTCAATTCTTCAAACGTGTCTGATATTTTCAAAAACAGTAAAATTGGTAATATGCAGCTCATCTTCCAAAAAACATTACATGAAGTTAATTCAATATTTTCTAATAGTACAAAATGACTGAAATTGTATATCAAAAAGCAAACAAAAAGTTACATTCGATTTAAAAAAAATGTTATACAGACTTAATTCAGTTAAATCATTAACGAGTTTTTTTTTAAATTCATATTTCAACTTAGATCTATTTTACTTAATAAATAATTATTATTCTTTTGCATATATGAATTGAAAATCACTTTGAATATAATTATTGGGAATCTACCAAGAACATAAATTTATATTAAAACCCAATATAGGGAGCTATATTCACTTAAAAACAAAATGGGGTTCCATTTTACCACCGTCCCTGCTATGATTAAATTTTTACTATCGATAAAACGGTTTATATTACTTTGTATAAGGAGCAATATTTTATTTATTACCCATTACGTTTTAGTCAGACTTCTAAAAATTCAAGAAAAAGGAAGATACTTGAGTGGCTGTTGGTAAAAGATTAGTTACCCGGTGGACAAATGCTGACTGTACACAAATAGTCTTAAGATGAAGGAGCTAAGGCCGGGTATACATGTGATTTATACGGAACCCCACTTCGATACCATCTACCCCACTTAGCTCTAACGACACTCAATATCAGGCCCGGACAACGCACAGATCAAAATTACTTCTTCAGGAAACATTTATAAAGCTTTTTCCTTCGCTCTGATAAGGGATCGCCTTCATCATTTCGTTCCAAGGCCTAAGGGTTGTTTTGATATCACTTCCTGATATGATATTTTCTCTATATCGTTTATGTGTATTTTATACCTAACAATAGTATATTTAGGAATAGTGTTGTGTTAACTTTGTACAATATATTTTATATCCAATAATAGTGTATTCAGGTATAGTATGTGTCAATTGCGAACAATATATTTTATACCCAAGCAGAATGCCAATTCCAGAACAAATACCTTAATTTTTAAATATAAGATGAATTATTACAAACTAGCTGTAGTATATGTTAGTCAACAGTCTAAGATCTGTTGTAAATCTAAAAGAGATTGGACACCACCAAATCAGTAAAAATAATGCTATTTAACTTTTTACGTCGTCAATTATTACCTCTCATGCCAGAAATTACGCGATCTCAAGGAACCAACAAACGATTATTCCAATCCATTTTTTATTCAAATCATGCACACATTTTATTATATTCACAATCTACTGTTATTTCAATGAACATATTAATATAACTCCTGAGACTTAATAAGATATATAAATACAAGAATATAAAATAATTTATTATTGAACTCATAAAAAAAAATAACTGTGGCAGTCTTGGGTCTGGGCGACAAAAGTGAATCTTTTGGAAATAAAAAAAATATTAATAATGATCCACCGTTCCCTCTTGTACCCTAAGGCAGAAAATATTAAGTTCCAAAATAATAATAATAATAATTAGAATTGACAGCCATTTACAGAGTCAAATTTAGCAGGAATTTTTTAAGAATTGTTGTTTACATCGGGACCTGCTCGTGCTATACTTTAGGTATCCTGAGTGTATTTTACGTCTATGATAATTAAAATTATTAGTGTGGAAAAGAGGGGCTGAAAATTGTGAGACTTTCTGCTCATTAGCATGCATATATTTCCTTATGGTTCAAAAGTGTTAATCCCTGTAGAGGCAATAAAGGTTAGTGAGTTAGTCTTCAATATAATTTAATTCTATGAAATGAATACAGAATATGGGGTCTCATAGGACTAATGGATATTATGTGCTTATCTGGTGACGTCTTCGCCGCCGCGGTGACGTACCCTAGCCGCTTCTCTCGTCTCGGTGTGCGGGGGCGAAATGGTGAAAACCATATATCTTCGCCTGGTGTCAGAAGAGACTCTGGTGATGGTAGAGGCAGGCCAGGTGCTAACTTGCATGGGGCTTAGGCTGGGGCGACATTGCAGTCGCAGCGTCTTCGGGGTCTTCCGGTGTCCGCGGCAAGAGGGGGGGATCAGAAAATGAGAACCCCGACCCCGACTTTATATAAAATTACTTAAAACCGACAATTGTAATAGAAGAGAATAGGTCAACAGAAACCCACTCAATAGCGCACTGCACTACTTAAGTTACTTGGTACTTTCGGAATTGTTAAGCTACTGTAGACTTCTACTCTCCTGTTACATCACAAAACTTTTCCTGCTAAAATTTACCACCATTGTTTTATATTATATTCTAAATGACTTAGGGAAAACTAATAAATCCACGTTCATTCTTGAGAAAATCAGCAATTTAGTAAAAAAAGAAAAACAGTTCTTACAATTATGCAACTATTTTCTGACCAACGTCTTATTAATAGTGTAATAAAATAATTTAATTAACGTCAGGAGGATGCACCACTGGTTGCTATGTCCCTCATTCCAACTCATGCCATGCAAGGATAGAACATCTCATTTGCTGGTAGTAAAGTACATTTACAGGTACAAATAAAATATATACACTTATAAGATGTCTTACGTTTTTATATTTTTAAATATTTTGTCTACGTAATTATCTTATTATATCATTATCTTATTTCTGGAATTAGAAGCGAAAATTGTAATGTAATTATAACATGTTTCATTTTCTACTCTGTATTACATTTTATATAATTATATTACTGAACGGCATCATATATAACTGATTTAATTTAATTAAATTTACTATTGGGTTTTGGTACTGATTAACAAAAAAAGTATGTATAATATTAGGTTTAAGTAATATTGTTGCTAAAATTAAAACTCAATATATTGGGAATATTTAATTTATTATCAACTAATTTTAGGACATATTGTCGCTTCACAATCTTTTTTAAATTTTAATATAAATTACAACAGAGATGTTATTAATATTAATTAGGTTATTGCACACGATCTGTGAAACGACAGATAAAGAATCTGAACTTTCATTAGAAAGTTTTTTTTATCTTTATCATAGTTTTTTTATTTACTTATTTTTTTATGGTTTTAAGATACATACAAATACAAAAGAAATTCAAAATTGTCGGTCAATGTTAGTTATGTTTGGTATTTTTTATTTCATAAGTGTGAACCAAATGATATGGAATGATAATTCCATTTCTTAAGTTTCATATTTAAATATGAAAGAGTGCTCTTTCAAAAATTATCCATGTTCTAAAAATTTAAAATATTTTCAATAATTATTATCGAGATATTAATTGAAAGTAGTTACCGGCCATTAATTCGGGATTCTTTCAATTATATTTTGTTTTGTTGAAACTAAATTATTTTCTGGCCTAAGAAAATGTTTTTATTTAGTTGCTTTGAGATGAAGTTTATAATCTAAATCTTGGCTAATGACTTGTAACGGTCTTGTCGAAACTTCTCTTATTATCCTGTTTAATATGAGGTAATTAGTCTGTCTAATTTGTAATTCCCTTCAGGATCCGTGTTGACTTAAACTTCCACTTTATGTGTGTTCCGAGTTAGAGACAGTTGAAATAATCTGCTGTTTCCCCTTTACAAAAGAATATCCTACTCCGTTCCCTTCGCTGAATTTAAAACTTTTTTCCGCCGACACGGTTAACACGATCAAATCATAATTATCATTTGTGAGAATAACCCCCATTAACTGTTATAGTCCTTAAAATTATGTTTACAAATTGGGTGGGTTAAGTTCCTTCCGTAACGGTCTTGAACATACAAATATTTTGCTAGAGGAAGGGCACTTTAGCACGTAGTCCAAGCCGTTCTATTAGCATTTAAGATCAAAAACCTTCCCCACCTTCCTCGAATTAACCGGAATACAATAGTCGATCTGAAATTTCCAATTATCTATACTATTATTTAAAAGAATTTATAAATATTTAGTATTTTCGTATTCAATGCAAATTATTACAAAAACAATAGTTCTCAACCCTCGTAACAAGGTAAACAGTTAAAATATTTTGGATTTTAGGACAATCTATCAATCAATATCAGTTCCAAATTACAATGTAAGGAACTTCGAGTCAGTTTATATTGTAATTATTTTTAAATAATAATACTGCTTGTTTAATGGATTTCAATGGTAGTGACGTAGGTTGATAGTGGAATGGCAATTTTTTTTTTTTTTTTATTATACACTTTTATATTTATTACTTTTTATTTTTATCACTTTTTTAATAGTTATTTCTTTTTATGTTAATCATTTTTCATATTTATTATTTTTATTTTCTTATAAGCTTATATTTTTATCCTTGCATCTCTGTTAATACCTGTTGGTGGTTTTAGATCTTAATTAAATAATACCCATGAGCGAAAAAATGTTAGATTTGTATGTGCATATTTTGTTACCATTTCTGTTGTATATTGTAATATTATGATATATTTGTAAAAAAAGGAAAAACAGATACTGGCTTAAGGGAGACAATTATATTTCGAGAAGTATAGGAAAATAATGGGAAAAAATAACAATAAAAGAAAGCAAATAGAGAAAAGGAAAAAATATCAAGAAAAAATAACAAAAACAATAAAAGAACAAAAATCAAACAAATAAAAATCATATTTTCCTATTTTGTACTTTATGTTGATTATACCATGGTTATATATCATAAGTTTCAAATAACAATTATTTCACTAGTTATCATTATGCGCCGTAGTAACTCAGTGCAGTTGGGCGGTATGATTTTTTTTTTCTATAAAGTGATTCTCTCTAATGACAATAACTATTAAAACATGGTTAAGGGACACGGACAAACGAATTATACTTGTTTTACTTACATCTAACTTCTTTCAAATTTTTCTAAAAATGATGTAATTTTAATTAATTATTCAATTGCCTTTCTAAAAAACGATCCATTAGTCGAATCAAACGGTTTTTATCTCGTTCCAGATAGGGCCTTTTGACATCGACGAAATGAATGAATAGTGCACGGATGTATTTGCTCGGTTGAACTTTGTTCTATTGGCCAATTTTGCATCAACATACTCAACACCGCAACCTACCCTCCACCATTATCTTGATTAGTCCAGTATATTTAGCAAGAGTATCTCAAAACAAAATACAGCTTTTGTCCAAATAGAGGCCTCAAATTTGATTGAAAACTCCCATTTGAAACTACAACAAAATCCAATTACATTATCGTGCAAACCCTGAGTAAATTTAAACCATACGGGATAAAATTCGATTAATGCTCAATATGAAATATGGGATTACAAAGATATTTGTCATTCAGAAAAAAATATTAAAATTACCAGTAGCGCAATCTCGAATTCCCATGCAATTTTTTATGCAATAATTCATTGGGCTCTTTTCTTATGCCATCCATCTTGCAAAATGGAAGATTCACGGGCCTATGAAGAGAACCTAATCCTCCTATCCCCGGAAAACAATTTTTCATTGCCAACTCTCTTACCTTGTTCATTTTCTTCTAATTCAATTATATTTCGGAGAAGGTAGTTTCTGAATCAATCTTAAGACTTGAATTTAAATTCAGTATACATGTATATTACTTACATAATATATATAATACATTTCCATGCGTATATTTGTAATAAACTTCGGCGATTGGGAATAAAAATATGATGATATATTCGTTTTTCAATTATAATAGAAATACTCATATAGTATCTACATGCTTATTCTCTTAGACCTTCAACGTTTCTGTCATCTTGGCCATTCCCAAGGATATGTTAATTATAATATCAGAGCTTCAAATAAAGTTATTAATAGCTTGTTTATTTATCAGTTTATTCTGACTTTGTCAAAAATATAATTTAGTCCTTTTAACCTATTTTTGTCCACCATTTCACTTATTACAATTTTTAATCTTATACTCTATAATCAATCATCTTATCAACAATCTATTG
>NW_027105402.1:841075-854483 GCF_000696795.3 Halyomorpha halys | reverse complement strand
CCTTTTTTTAGTTTTGAATTAGGATTGGGTGGATCAGTTTCGTTCATATCGAGGTTATTATTTTAATTAATAGGTGATATATTATAAACACAAAGAAGTTTTTTAGACAGTGGAAAATAAAAGATTCAATATAAATTTCTTATTAGGACTTATATGATATAAAATCTATATAATTAAGATGTTTGTTAATATTTAAGAAATTTAGATATAAATATGACAAAAGAAATTAATAAAACATTATTTTTGCTTATCTGACTGAAGTCCGATCCGACAGAAAGGTTCGCTCTCTTCTTGGAACCGAATATAAACAGAACAATAGCACTATTGTTATCTAATATCACAAGCGCAGACCGCGATGTGCACACCTCGAAGTCTAGAAGAGAACTGATGAGTAAGAAAGTTTTCTGCTTCCCCGAAAGTTAATATCATCTTAGCAGAAAGTAGTATAAAAGATTCTGTATTTTATATGAGTTCATAGTTACTATTTGACTACGACTGATACTTATTTCTTATTCGCAAAGAATATAGAAATATTAATCATACAATATTAAGAAATAACTATATAAGTAATATCCTCAAAACTTCTGTAAACAATTTGTTTATTTAATTAAGTAGAAGAAATATATTTAAAAAACCTTGAAGAGTAATAAGGTATGTAACTCCTGGAAACTTCATTAATATTTTCTATGAAACCAATGATGCAATTTCATTGTTTTAATAAAGTTTTTATGCTTAAATTTCATTAATGTTATTTTTTTTGTTACCCCCTGACAATGAAATTAATTATAATAGTATATTTTTATTGAAGGTTTAATCCAAATTTTTGCTATCAATTTTAAGTAAACTTACAACAATTGTATGTTCATTTATTGATATTGGTATTTTTAATCCTGGAGAACTTAATTGAACAAGCATTTATTTCACAATAACTAATAAACAATTATGAATTAAACTTAAAGATAATTATTTTTTCTAATTTAAGAATAAATGTACTCTTTGAACAGATTCCTGAGTTGCATGAACATTTTACTTACTTATTCAAGTAAGAAAGTAAGAAAATATATCTCCTTCAAATTTTCGATTAAGATATCTTTCCCTTTAATTTTAACAAATGACCCTTTAACATATGGAAGGTCGTTATTTTTATGAGAAGGCCACTTTCTATCATAAAAAAAAATTTTTTTTAGTACATTTCAGATACCTGTTTTCTACTAAAATTGCTGTCCTTAAATTTAGAAGTGCAACTTCCAAACCTACGTTCTACAACTCGAGAAAAACAAAATGCTCCGGGAGTAAATAGATTCGTTCGAGATGAAACAGTAGTGGTGGAAGGCTTGATTTGTTTTACATTTAGAATAAAATATCTCGAAAACTAAAAATCGTAGCGGCATAGTATAAGTGAGGGAAATGTTCAGCATTTCATCCTCTTTGCAGTGGGCTGCATGTGAAAATTTTATCTTGTAGTAACACTGAGATAGAGAGGCGAATCGCAGATAATATGGGGGCCAGAAATGAAATATCTAGTTTTAGAACATTTTAATTAAAATATCTTGAAATAACTTGTTTGAAATTTATTGTATTTTTATGAAATAAATATCATTATTAATAAACTTTTAGCCAGAAGATAACATCAAGATCGCCACAATTTGTTTTAAATTTTAGCATCCAATTTTTCTTAAATATGCGAAAATGTGAATTTTTTTTACCCCTTATATAGGCACATGAATAAATTATTATTTTAAATTAGCACAAATAAATTCCAATAAATAGTACATGATTTACATCTGAATATTTAAGAGATTTCTGTAGTATCAATAATATCATAAAGAAGTATTTAAAATTTAGCTTGAAGACAAAATTGGTGCCAAAACGTCAACCGGTAAATAATTTGGGTTCGGAACATCGTTTCTAGCCCAGTTTGCACCGGTGCCGAGACAAGAAGCCGGTAATTAATTTCAATGACTAATTGTGCACCGCGCCTGAGGCAAATACGGCATTAAGAAGAGCCAGATTTATGTCGAAGCTGGGTCTCTTATGGTAATTTAATTAACTTATGGTAAATTTTATAGTTCTTAAATGTCATATTTTTATATTTCAGTAATACTTTTGCCAAACAAAACAGTAAAAAAATCAGAACGAAAAATATTATTACTTCTTTTTAAATTGGAGTTTGTCAATCCATCAACTGAAATATTCATTTGGGAAATTAGCACGGAGAAATATTGTCACAGTGAATATTTTTAAAATATCTGTTCTGAAACGAGCGAGGATTAATTTCAACACCTTCAAAGTGAGATGTTAAGTGGAAATTATGTGATGGGTGAAACGCACCAAATTTTTCTTTCTTGGGTTTTGTTGGATTTAAATATTATTCTCTTAGCAATGCCAAAAATATCTGACTGAACATTAGACATCACCGATTAAAAACAAATTCCTCGGAAATTTGCAAACTTAACACTTTCACAATGTAACAGCCGTTGAATAAATATCCATGAGGAATGAAAATAAATTTCTAATATTTTTTATTTCCAAGTTTATTAGTTAAATAAAATTTCTTACTGAAATTATTTTGGAGTATAATAATAATAATTATATAATAATTTACAAGTGTGAATGGTCTTTCTTTTATAATATACCAAAAGGGAATTTGATGTTCCGTTCTTCAGCGAAAATAAACTATAAAATTGAAGATTATACAAAACCCCAAATTTAGCAAAATAGATTATGAAAGGAGGAAAAGCTTTTCAATATGTCTTTATATTTTAATGACAGACACACCAAAAGAGCAAGTTGAGACTCGTATCACGTATTTAAGGACCTAATTACATTGAAGAAATGTTTTAGTTTTAAGAATAAACTGATTAAAAATATTTATTACTCCTTTTAAAAACATTTAAAATTTTATTAAAAATTGTCTTAAATTTCCTCCTAATCTTTATAAGCCTATCTTAAATTGACTGCTATATATAAAATACCTCTGGTCTCCCTTCAAAACGAATAAATCTTTCGCCTTTTTTACCTTAAATTTATTTCTGAAAGAGAAGATGTATGAACAGATTTCAAAATTAATCAAACTGATTATTTTAAATCTCGTTTCTGATTAATTCAAAATATCGACATTTAAACCATTTTTAAAATTAAGAAAAAAATTGAAATAAAACGTAAGCTTTAATTCATAACAGGAAACGATTTTATTTATACTAGTCAGTGTAACTGACATTGGTCGGAAATCAAATACATTTTTTTCATTCACACTGGTTGTTATCGACAAAGCATCAAACCATTGAATCCAATTTTTCAAATTCAGTGGAATATATTGAATGCATATTATCCTGCGAAGAGAATACCAGGATTTTTCGGAAGTGAGGGAGGAAACCTGAATCCTGTCGAGATATAACAAGCTAACACGGGTTTTGACTTCAGCAAACTAGTGGATCTATGTGTAGTACGATTTTTCCGTGTCGTAATCCGAACCCCGCATGAATCCTCCAATTAGCTGAAAGTCATAAATTGTGATGGAACAAGCCAACAGCCAACAGAAACAAATATCATTAAACATATTGTTTGCAGTAGATCTAATCAAGGAAAAGTTGTTTGGATAATATTAAACTTATTTTTAATGTGTGTTTTTTATTACACATAACGTTTCGGTTTTCATGTCAGGGAACTAAAACTAGATGCGATCATCAATTATAGAAGAAACGAAAAACATATATAGATATAGAAGTAAATTTTACAAAAAGTACTAAATTTGGTTTGAAGATTCTTCTGCCCTCTATGAGGATTGCAGTTCTAATTTGTTTTTGCCTTTAGTGTTAGAGTAAAGTTGGGATAAATTAGCTGTATGTGACAGACATCAAGTAGTAGTCCCAATATAGTTGTTTTGCGATTCACTGATCCTCAAAAACCCCAAAATATATATAATGAAAAGTTATAAATATATGTGCATATAACATTTCAAAGGTCCCTATTGCCTTTGTAGTACATCTATTTCAGTTAGGCTGTTAGGTTTTTTTTAAAACATGTTATCTGTTAAACAAATGTTTAGACCCACATTAAACAAGGTCCATATCATCCCACCTAATAGATTTTTTTTATTTGTGATTGTAAATTTTCCTAAACTTAAGCTTTTTAAAAATACTCTTTCTTGGAGCAGCACTAACTATGACCACTTAAGAAAGATGCGGCTTTTTGGGCCAGTAGATAACAGGTACTACGATGGCTGTTAGATCAGGGCTTTATGAATATTCAGACCGGCTTTTTGCTCCACGGGGCCAGGTTCAAGACCCACCCTTCAATTACTTAGCCCCGGGAAGTTGGAAAGAAATAAACTGGATCCTCAGCTTCCAGACTGTTGCTTCAATTACGGGCCATTGAACCTGCTTTATCTTATGAAGTGATTCTCCTTACAAAGGGAACAGACCTGTTGAATCGCAAGATTTGTTAAAAACCGATACTGAACGAGCCATTGGGTGGACCAAAAGCTAACATTATTCCGATCCAGGAGCTTTAACGTTTCCAAATGATCCTTCTGTTTTGGATATACTTCATCCACAGAGATGCAGATGCTAAGAAAACTTTACTCTATGGCAGGTACGCGTTAACAAGTAAGCTTTTCCTGGTTAATACAAAACTAAAACTTATCGCAGCGTGTTTATTTATAAATGTATGTATATGCCCTGCTATAACGTACCATTGTTTTTCCATACTCTGAAATCAATACAAAATCGTTTTCATTCAATGGAATATTATGAAATACAATAGAAGGTAAATTCATGCAAATATTTAAAACGTCAAGGAACCACAATGGGTTAAAACTGCCATGAATTATAGATTACGTCCCTTAAATAAGTAATTATTTTTACGATTCCGAGAAGCATTAATCTCAACAACAAATCTTTCATTCAATTAACTTACACCTTTATGATAATTAAGTTTTAGTTTCAGCTGAAATGTTGTTTAGCTGAAAAGTTCGACCCATAATGAAAGTACGTCCCATCCCTCAGTATGAAGAATTAAATGAGAGGTTTGTAGGAACAAAAATATAAATTTTAAGGGCTTAATTTTCTCCCATATATAATTTAAAAATTATGAATACTTCGATAGAAGAATATGTTCCTTCAATATGAATAATACGCTACAAAAGAGGAATAGTATCTTTATTACAATATTACGATTAGAGATGAGATATTTGTCTTTTCATTTACAATATTTACACTCATAATGAAAAATTCCTATTGATGCTTTATAAACAAAATAATATTGCCTAGAAACATTAAGTATTACTTTTAAGTAACCATTAATTAAATTAATTAACCAATTTTATTTTATATATTTTAAAGTGTTTTCATTTCTTTTATTTTTTCGCCATTTAACGTATTTTATTATTATTTTATAATAGTCTATTTTTCCTATTTCATTTTACATACTTTTAGATATTTCACCATTCTAACATTTTTTCACCGTTTCACCTACTTTTCTAAGAACGTGTTTTATTCCATGTTTTCCATAATATTCCAATATATTTTACCATTTTTTTTTAAAAATAATTATATAACATTAATTTTACTCATAATACTAAAAAGGTACGTTTAAGACTAAAGGGAAATATGCCCTCTACAACTCGTACTTCTTTTTTAATCCGACGACAAACGATTTTTGTCATAATTTAGAAATAAACAGTTATCGACCAATTCCTAAAAAGCCTAAAATAAACATGTAAAGTTTTGAAAGTTAACAATTTCAATGTAATTCTGAGCTTGTTTGCTTTTCTGGGAGTTCAGTAGTTCTTAATGGTTTCTTTCAACTTACAATCAGATTTAAGTTCCCGCAGTCCTGTATTTTCTGTTTCAAATCTTATCAATTGCCTCGATTTTTCGTAGGATTTCATTTGAGATATCTAAAATAAAATTTACAGTAAACTTTTAAATGTGATTTCGGAGTTTGGTATTATCGGTGTGTAAAAAAAAAAAAAATTCGACAAATAAAAATTCTTAAATTTCACAACGTATAAAAACGAGCAGACATACAGAAAATGATGTAGAAATAATAAAAAAATATTGATATTTGCTACAAGATCAAGGAAGTATTGATATTGATAATATTATTATATATTATAATAATTATAATATTAGTATTAATATTGATTTATGTCAGGCTTGTGTAAAAGTGGAAATTCTCACCCGGCCTAAGTTTAACCCACCCTCTGATGGGTTTTTTAAAATAAAAATGTATCGGGAAAATGATTCAAGTTTAAACAATCCGGAAAAATTATCTTCAGGAAATTATAAAGAAAAAAAAGGAGTAGAAAATTACACTACACTTGAGTGAAAATCCAGAGCTCTCTGACATAAAAATTATTAGCTTCTATGCTGGAGAAGGAGAATGTTTCAAGATTGCTTAGCTTGGTTATAGTGGTCGATACTAATCGATTTAGAAATATAAAACCATGTTAAAGTGCAACAAAGCCAGACATAGCCAAATTCGCAAATAAACTATTTAGCTTTGGACCGACATTGTCAGAAAATAGGTTATTTACCTTGATATTTGATGCTGTGTCACAATGGTTTCTAACTAGATTTTTGTGGACATAATTCTATAGCTCTGTTATTTTTTATCGGATTTTGTCGTTCATCTGTTTTATACTAGAACTGTTGAATTTTAATATGACAGTAGGAAAATATTTGTTATTACAACAGATGAAAATATAAAGAATGGATATTCTTTCATTAGCAATGCGGAAGAGAAAATGGCCTACGCTTTGATAAAACTTTTTTTTCCAGACATTGTTTTGGTTTCTGCAGATTCCCTTAATACAAAAAATATTTTTTTAAATATTACTATACCACAATTAGACAAAATTATTTCTTCCTACTTATCGTGCTATGAAATGAAATTTAAATAAAATGAAACAATATTACTGCACAAATATTGTCAAGAAAATGTATACAATCAGGATAGCTTATCCCAGCTCGTTATTGTATGACGATCATTATCAATATAAAATATGTTAGTAAAATTATGAATAATTTAAAACTAACAATCCATGTGATGGTTTAAAAGATCTAATACTAATGTAATAATGTAGATGGACTGTATAAATTACAGTTCGAACTGTAGTGCAAGAGAGAGAAAAATTGTATTTAAAAAAGTTGTACTACACAGCTGTATAGGGTTGCTAAATACACAGCCTACCTAGTAAGACTTTTTTTTAAAATTCTTATAATACTGAACATAGTACAGTACATTTATAATATATAATAGTAATACAAAACTTCTTTTTGTTTTATCATTTTTGTTCTTTTATTTTTTTCTTTCTGAGTTTACATTATCTGTTTTTATTCCTTTTTCCTTATTATTATTCTTTTTTTTCTCCATTATTTATCAATATATCTAATTATATTTTCTCCCTTGACCCAATACATCTTTCCTATTTATCCCTCTTTAACAAACATAAAATATATATATTACAAAATTTAATAAAATAACAATATATACACATAAGAGTATTTTCGCAAAGACGTACTAATATAATCATTAAAAAAAAAATAGCAATTATCAACAAGAATATAACTATATGCATATATAAATACAATTATTAAGAAATATTAGGGTAAATGCACCAGTTATTGAAATGCACTAGGTGAAGCTTTGTTTTTAAATGTTAAAAGTTTGGTGCCAAAATTGGCGCTAGTATTAAGCTGAGGGTTTAACTTACACAACTGCCGCCAATTTTGAGCCGGTAGTTGGCACCAAACTCTTATTATTTAAAAACAAAGCTTGACCTGTCAATACCTGGTATATGTCAATAAGTGGTGAACTTATCCTTAGGGTTTTCTTTAAAAATAAATAAATCAAATAATTAAGAATATAATTTATTGTTTTCAAATTCTTTTTTTTTTTATGTAATCAATGTTGCATCTTGTCAATTAAACAAACAAAAATAAATTTAGAATACTAATACATCTTTTTTAGTGTAGATAATATAGTTTATTTGTTAAAATTATGTAAGATTCTGATTAAATCTGTAACTTTTTGTAAATAAACTTAAATCTATTATGTAAATGTTTTTTAATAATTTCTTACAACATAGAAGCTGAATATCAGGTAATGAATAAGCCTAAAGAAGAGCTTAAAAACAGATCATGTCCAGTTTTTAACAATTTACGCTCACTATATAGTTAGAAGGAAAGATAAAATTACTGAGAATTTTTTTCCGAATATACTATTATTTTTATTTATTGTGAGCATTATTCAAGTTGAGTTAACTGGTCTATAATTATTCCCTAAGTTTTATCAAACAATTATTAATAAGCAATACTCCTCTCATAGAAATATTTTCTCACTATAAAAATTTGGACTAGGCGTATAGCTCAAATTTACTCCCAGACATTACATTTTGAGTATATAACGTTCTACTAATTTTTTATTTCTTAGTTTCTTCGTTCCAACTGAAATATGATCTTCGTTATCAGTAAATTTAGAACACGATAAAATATAAAGCTCAAAAATGGTGATGAGAAAACGTTGAGATAGGACGGCGATAAAAGGCAAGCCCCGTGATTAATACCTAGCAATAAATCGGGCCCAGTATAGAGAGCACTAACTGTTATCAAGACGAATTTGCAATTGATAGATTTATGACCCCGAGTGTCGGAATCGCCTTGACTACCGCGCAGGTCGACCGCATTGGGAGTTTTCCCTTTAATTACTACAGCTATATGGCGGCCCATTCGTTGATTAAAGAATAATCTACTTCCATAAAATATTTTTAAAAGATAATTAAATTCAAGAAACAATTACGATTACTGCAATTTCGAAGAATTAAAATTACAATATCAAGTAATTGTAATTGTAATAGCAACTACTTAATGGACCAGTTGATAATTTTAATTGTGATCCAGAACATCAATTTCTAAACGAGCCTATCTGACAGAAGTAATTACTTTTGCACTGCGCTGTTGCTTACCTCAGTTTTGATAATTATCTACAATATTGTTGATTTTTTTTTTAATACAACATAATGCGAATGTAGTAGGCTAATTCAGATTATTATTGTAAATTATGTTCTTAGCTGATCTTTTCATGGATACCCTAATAGATGATTATAGTAGTTGTTCAATGATTAGCTTTATAAATAATTAATTTTTTTGAGGTATAAGGGTACTAATATGTTTCTTCCTAATATTTATGATTAACAACGATTTTTTTTTATTTTAAGTAAATGTTTTACTTTTACTCGAATGTTTCCAGCCATCTGTATAACAATTCTCAGTACTATAGTATTTTAGATGAAGATGAAAAACTGGTTATAATACGTTATAACGATAAGAATTAAATATAATTTAGGAGTTAAGTTTTTTAAAAATAAGATGAAAGGAATATGGTCCGGGTGCGGTCCAAAAAACTCAAATAGTAGAATTATACTATTTTAATTTATTTGATTATACTATTTTAATTTTTTTTAAAATAGTATTCTTTTTTTGCTAATTATGAATTCATATTGTAATTAGAGAACAAACAATGTCTGTTTTCTGTTTTAGTTTATATTAAAAGTTGAGTGTTTTTTTTGTCTCTTTTTTCATTTTACGATTATATTTTTTTATGATAATTATTGGATCATTCCTATTATAATATATCACCTCTCCTATTTATCAGTTTCACTTATCAGCTCATTTTCTTGTTATTTTATTTTTACCTCCCCATTTTCTCCACTTTCGATTATGGGTGAAGAGTTTGTTGAATGAAAAAAAAACTAAGAGGGCTTCATTTTTAAAGGTAAAGTAGCTCGAGGCTGATATTTTATAATGTAAAATGTATACATAATTAACATTTTTTTCAACCTACTTAGAGTTGAATCAAAAAGTTCAAATTTATAACAAATCTGAAACAATAGGGAACTTTTATTTACCTTTTATTGATTGCCTGACACATATTATACATAAACGAATATAAACAATTTACAAAAAGTGATCTGACTTGTAAGTAAGAATATGTTGCAAACAATGCAATTTATTAAAAGAAACTAGTATAGAGTAATTTAGAAAACCGCGCACGGGTGAGAGCTCAATGAAAAACATTAACTCAAACGGGCTTTGTTTTGAAAACGGACTGTATAAAAATTATTTTTGAACCGCGAAGACGTCAAGGAATATATCTACGAATTATGATTTTTCTCTGAGGTGGTCTAGTAAAAATTTATTGGACCGCACAGCATTTATTGGCTCTATGGCAACACCAAATTTAATTCACAATGTCCATATTCAAATATTTTACAATATAAATATTATTAATACCAAAAAATAAATATAGAAATCAACTTAAAAGTTTGGGAACATATAAATGAAAGTAGCTAATGACAACTCGGACATGATTATAGTTATTAAAAGAAAATTCTCTTGATTTAGCTTGATTCCAATAAATACTCGTAGTACCTTTCATCAAATATTCAAGGATAATATTCTTACTATAATATATTTGTTAAGAAGCTATCCTTTTTATTTCCTTCTTGCACTAAATAAGTTGACTAAAATTCATCTTATTTATTTTTATTAACTTGAAGCATCTAGTAATTATCTTTGATAATTAGAAAGCATTTTCTATAACTTACTTATTAGAATTTAGTACATGTATGAATTAAACTAATATTATCTCAAACCCAAATGTTATTTATAATGCCCATATTTTCAAAACTATTGGTAGTTTATAGTCATTTTTGTTAGTATATTTGCTTATTGTAACACAGTTCAAAAACTCAATCTAATTTTATTTAGATAAAATAAAACATTTTGATGTTCTGAACAGTTTTCTGATAGTCATCTTTTCACAATCGTGTCTGTTTATAAAACTGAAGAGTATATTACTTTGGGCTCATTAATTAAAGGAACTAACGGAAAAAAATCTAGAACTAAGTTGCAAAAATTCTTTTTGAATTAGATAAGCCGTTTATTGAGAAAGACTTTAAGCTATATTTCATCACACAAAGAACCATAGGAACGAAGCAGTCACTTTTTAACGATAAACTTACATAGGTAGGTGGCCGTAATCATTACATGACAATGCATATGAAACTTAAACATTTAATGGTTGTTCTCCTTGTGTGTAGATGAACAATAATGCCGAACTAAGAAAAAAAATGTTAATATATAACTCGAAAACTATAACAAAAAAATATCTCCTGAAAAATTATACAATAGCGTCACATTTGATAAACGATCAGGTTGGTTTAAAAAATTAACTAAGGCTCTCCATAAGATCAGTTTGTTGTTTGTTTCTGCCCTTGGTCATGTATTATACATGGTGCTCACGAAAGAGACAAGTATGTTCCAAATTCAATGTTAGCAAGACCGCGGGCAAAACTAGTCAATAATAAATAATTGAATTAAAAATAATAATAGAAGAAAATATCAATTGAAACTCTAAAAGGGGTTCAGAAGATACAGACTGAGGCAGCCCTAACATCCCGGAGACAGATTATGCGATATAAGGCGTGAAGTGGAAGGGGACCAACAGAGACACTGGGAATTGGAGAGATGCCTCAGAGAGGTGACAGCTTTATCCATCAAAGCCCAACCTAATAACGGCTACTTCAATTTATTAGTGGTCAGGATCAAAACCGCCATCAAAACTATTTGATTATCTTGTTGGCCGGTTCTAATCATCCGAAACTTAATAACCTACGTCAGTCAGATAAAAAAGTAAAAAATGTAAAGGTGTAAAACTACTTTTATTTTTTTTTTTTTTTTTATAATTGAAAATGTATTTTTTACTAAGAATGATTGATTTCAATCGGAATGCCTTTAAAGCACACGCAAATATCTCATACAACATTTTTTTTCGGAGTATAAATTCCATTTACGAAACATCAAAGGCGAACTTTAGGAAGAAGACTTAAGGCTTAAGATTAATATTTCCATCAAAACCGTTGGATCGTTTTGGCGCTACAGTTAGGTCTCAAACAAACACTTCCTATTGAACAAAGTGTGCTCGATTCGATTCACAGTGTGGTAGGTCAAAACCTTGCACAAAAAAAGAGAAAAAAATAAACAAAATTGGATGGTTTTCAAGATATTCTCAAACTAAATCGAAAATATTCAGGAAATAAATTTTCTTCTCTCATTTATAACGTATTTCCTTATAGTTCGACTAACTATAAAGCATCAACTATTTTATTTTCCGTCTTTCTCTTGATGGAATAATGCGGCTTTCTGATGTGGCTTTCGATAGTGGTTTCACTCCATCTTACTATCTCAGCTCTAAATAATAGTTAACATGCTAATACACCAACTCGTATAGAGAATTATAAATAATGATAAAAACGAAATTACTTTTTTTTACAGACCATGAAATTCAACAGACAATAATTAAATTACCATAACGTAAGACCAGTTGAATATAAATGAGTATAAAATTACATAATAAAATGGTGTACAACTTCCTTTCAGTCAATTTTTTTTTTTTATTAAAGACAAGTTTGACAAAAAACATAAATAAAAAATCAATTTTCTGGAAATTGTCGATTTAAATAGCGAATATCTTGAAAGTTATTATAATGAATAAATGGTAAATATAAAAAATATGCATTCATATTTTTAAAGCAGTGTTGTCAACTTTAATTTTTAAAAAAATAGTTGTCCCTTTTCGAGTTATAATTGAAAAACCAAATAAAAGAACATTTTAGTATGTGGGATGTCCTTCCTTGTACCCCTAACAAAATCCCTAATACTCGCACCTCCATTTCTTCTAGAACTCCGTCGTTGACTGGAAAAGGGTATCAGAATCGACCGACTCCAAGTGAGCCGCGATTCATTCCTGTGATTGACGATTGTTTCAGATGAGTCGGCTCTTTTGATCAGACTGCAATAGAATTAGGAATGAAAAAAGTATAAATTTGTGATTTAATGGATCATTATAAGCCTATAATTCCTTAAATTACTATTTTGTTATACATTTTCATAAATCTTATTAAAATAAAATGAAAGACTATTACTATTTAATATTTTTATTAAAACTAATAAAAAGAAACAAACTTATAAAATCAAAAAATAAAGAATATTCAAATTTTGTTTATCTTACGTAATTTTTATTGTGTATAAATAGATTATAGAACAAATAATGAAGGCTCAAATGGAAAATAATAAGAAAACATAATTATAATAGGACTATAGTCAAGTAAAAAAAGAAACAGACATAGCAATGTGATATAACTATAATAATAATGACAAATAGTTGAATCTAATAGGACAAATTGAATTAATTAAAATATTTAAAATATGTCTGAAATAGATGGATTTATATCCTTCTGAATTTAGAAATCTAATTAGTTTCTACCATGCCTTAAACATAAAGCATTACTTTATATTTTATCTTTTCAAGCCTTAATTTAGGTTCATCTTATTAGTTTATTATT
>NW_027105402.1:838805-841000 GCF_000696795.3 Halyomorpha halys | reverse complement strand
ATATTATGCAGTAATAGATAAAAAGATAAGCCGAAATTAAATAATGTTTTTTTCCTAATTTATGTTTTATTTCTTAACTCGTGGGGTTTCTACTTTCGTATTAACCTCGATTTAATTATATCAAAAAATAAACATAGTATTACTTATAAAGTATGTAAACCTATATTCTCCCAGCTCTAAGATATTTTAAGGTAGTTTCCGGTGTGATTTTTAGTATTAATTTACTTATAATTTTTAGTATCATTTTACTATTACTCAAACAAAATTTTTCACTTATAAGAAAAACACAACCATGTAACTGATTTAAACACTTTTTTATCTCTTAAATACACATAAATATGGTTACAATAACTGTTTTATTTTCAGGAATAGAATATATTTATCATTCTTCCTAAAAATAAACCTTGTAAATAGCAATACTGAACGTAACCCGGTCTACACAACGGAAATATATTTTCATATAATATCCACGGTAAACAACTAACGATCAATAGAAAAGAAATTCTTTTTTAATTTATTATTCTGTATTCCTGTTTTGTTTTTTTAATTATTACAAACCACAAAGAGATGAGAATGCGACAGTTTTTCCGGTTTTATTTTTTTATTTAGAGAGAGCGTACATTACAAGAATATATAAATTCTGTCGCTTTGGGCGAGGGTGTTTTAGTGAAATTAAACCCTGAATTTATGTTTGCACTGGCAAATGAATTCTCCCAACAACCACGAATCACTAACAACTTTTTTCTAAGTCTCAGTCTCATTTATTTATTTTTTTCTAAGCCGCTTAAACGGGAATAATTTATTATACCAGCTTATACATTATTAATCTAAAGAATTCTGATTCAAACAATCTGGCATTCATAATTTAAGTTTGTATGGTTGTAAAAATGAATGAGTATGAGAGTGATTTCATGGAAGGGAATGACAGTGGTGTTAGTATTAGTGATTTTTATTAGATGATCTATTTACAAGAAACACCCTCATAACTATACCTACCGTAGAATTCGGTCACTTTGCTCCTCATTAACGGACAATATAGCTTCATAAACGTTAAACGTATCCTGTGGTTGTGTCTGGCTAACTAGTGATAGTAAAACAAATGAAGGGGCTAGAAGGGCAAATAAAAGTTCGAATTTGTGGTCCTCAAACTCCCGTGTTTTATTTATTGCCTAATAATTTAAAATAAATATTAAATATTAAAACATAAATACGAATTTTCATTATATTATATTTTCCGTTCAAAATTTTTCCCTCACTTCGATTTCTTTTCGTAAATCTAAAAAATTGCAATAATTTCAGCATGAAACCACTAATCAACACGAAAACATAGACTCAGGACTACATTGCACGGAATGGTGCAAATCGGACCATCGTAAACAAATTAGAATCGGATATATAAAATAAAATATTTGAGAAAACTGTCTTGATTTGAAACTGCTTTTTCTCTAATAACATTTAAAAAGATATTCACATGGATCGAAAGAGAGGAAATTCATCATTCCAACAGTTGCAGTTACATTGAAGTAGAACAACATTTTGAGGATTTATGAATTTATTACGTGAACGCGAGACATCTGCAGAAAAAAAAATCCATCAAAAATTAAGTTCAATAATTGTATGTTTTTTATTTATATAAAAATTCGTATCTAAGCGTTTCAAAAGACACTTAAACTGAACCTGTCTTGATTTTTCCTAAACAAAATTATCTACTTTTCTGGAAGCGAATTTTGTTTTTTTATAATTTATTACACACTTAATTCACTTTATTTAATACAATCAATAATATTTTGTTCTTACAATGCAAATAGAAACCAATCAATATGCACATAACAACCACTAAAGACATGCAAAGCAAAGGCAGTTTATGATGACAACAAATTTCCAAAAATATGTAACATTTTTTCTTCGGATCTAATATTTTTTTATCTATTATCCCCAAAAAAATCGTCTGCTCAATATTACTTTGTTTGACATATATTTTCTTAATCGAGAAGGCGTGGTAAATAGAAATGACAATATCTTATTTACCTGATGAAAGTATTATACCTTGGAACATAATTGGAGTAATATAAAATAATATGCATATGAACCCAACATACTGCATGAATCGATTATTAATTAAGAAAACAAGTTAAACCAATGAACTTTTGAACTAATAATTAATGAGGTTTTATACACATATATATAAATATATA